>NW_019397732.1:0-7995 GCF_000591075.1 Eurytemora carolleeae | reverse complement strand
GTAATTTAATAAATTGGTCGTTATGCAAAAACTTCTTATAACCTATAGCTATAGGTATCAATTGACTCCTAAAAAAAACTCTGTTCTTACTTCACTCTCAGCTTAATTACCATCTCTAGCCAGTCACTCCCTTTAATATTGAAATTTTGCTTATTTTCAAACAAAACCACTCTTTTTTTTGAAGAGTTAATGAGAAGAAGAACATGTTTTACAATTTCCAATATATAACCAGATAAATTTGTATTTCTCATAATTCAGCAATGTGCAAAAAACAAAACCAGCGAAGCTACGATGTGACAACGTCGTAACAATAATATTACCTGAATTTGACCTGCTTCTTTTGTTTATAGTTCACACACTCAGACAGTGACTAATAAAAAGTGTTTGGGTCTTTTCAAAATAAATATTCTTGAAGAATTACTTTCAAAATACTGCACATTCCCTTGAACTGTAGCACAGGATGTGTTTAATGTTTGATAACACTGTCAGTCTGCTTCCTTGTTTTACACCAATTATTCCAGCATTAAGAGAACAAGTGTAGAGGATATATTACACACGCTGTACAAGATATATCAACCACCAGATATATATAATATATTTACTAGGCTTGTCTATCTGTCTGTCCGTTTGTATCGCAATGAATGTCAAAACGGCTGAACAGATCGGGCCCAAATGCTTGAGACAATTCTCATGACCCAGTGAAGGTTTATGGATTCTCAGAATTTCGAAAATTTGTCTCCCAAAAATTTAGATTCAGTAAAGTTTTGAAAATCCACAAAACATATTTTAAATCTGCGAGCTTTTCTACTTATAGTTTTAAGGATAGAGATAGAGCCACAATTAAAAGTTAAAATAGTAAATGGGTGTGATGACCTCTGAAAGCGTAGTATTAAAGAAAGTGTTCACAGATATATTAACCAACATCAAAAAGAATGTTGGATGGATAAAAATATTGATAAAATTTTGGGTTAGATAAAAGTATAATTAAAGATTCATGCATAAAAAGAATAAATAAAGATGAATATTGGATAGATGAAATGTCTAAATAAAGAATGTTGGATAAATAATGCATACATGAAGAATTTTGGATATTTAGATGCTTAAATAAACAAGAATGTTAGATAGATACAAGAATAATTAAAGAATTTTAGAAATATAAAGTAAAAATAACAAATGTTTGATGGATTAAAATAAAATTAAAGAATGTTGGATAAATAAAAGTATAAATAAGGAAGAATACATGAATAAGAAAAGTATGAAAATATAATTTTGGATAGATAAATAAATATATATTTATAAAGTATAAATAAAGAATGGTAGATAGATAAACGTATAGATAAAGAATGTTGGCTAGATAAAAGTATGAATAAAGAAAAATAGATAAAGATAAGATAAAAGTTAGATGGAAAAGAATGATGCTAGATAGATAAAAGAATGCCAAACATGTACATCATCAATTTAAGACAATCAAACAAAGTAGAAAGAAAAAAAAATATTTTTAAAAAATCTTATAAATTCATAATCTCTAGTGGTTATTCCATGTAAAAGTTCTAAAATATGTAAAGGACAATTTTTTTTGATGGGTTCCGTTTGGTTCTGATTGATATAAAATGGCCGAGGGGTTTTTATTAGCAATATCCTGATATAGATAATAATGTTAGAAAATAATACAGGTTTATCAGTTGATAGAAGAAATATATCATAATATTTTTTTCTTCTCACTTTTATCTTATTTATAAAGTTACAAAATTTTGTTTCTCACTTCTTTTGTTTGTCCATTTTTGGCGCTTTTTTCAAAGGTTCGAGTTTTCATCTATTTTCTTAATTATTTGCATTTACTTTACAGGGAAGTTTAGGGAATTTTTTTTTTACCAAGGACTCCCAAGATCAATTTTATCTACAAAATATTAAAAGCGCATCAAGGAGTGTTTTGAGACAACATTTGTCTAGGGAACCCGTGGTTAAGTAAGATTTTTAATCTAATTACTGAAAAAGTAATGATATAACAATTTTATCATCTGACGAGATGAAAATGCGCAAATATTTACACGACTACTTCGCAAAGTGATTCGTTCTTTTACTTAAATGTCCTAAGGGGCTTAAAATAGCTAAACCTTCTTTTTCTTGGGGAAATCATAATAATCATTAAAATGATTTATTCTTAGATTAGACAAAATTATTATTTTTGCAATGTATCAAGCAGTCAAACGTTTCTGGGAAAAATTAGATGAGAATTCTAAAAGCGACTGTGACTGGTACAATTATTTAGCAAATTTGAAAAATTTAGATTAAAATTATAATAAAAATTCAAATTTAAAACTTGTAAAATATATAATGTTAAAAAAAGAATCGGAGTGGAAACAGTAGTTAAAAATAACTAATGAAAATCAAATAGATTCTAGTACAATAGATGGCCACGTGAATTTGTACACTCTCATTACAGCTGTATTCTGACGTCACAAGTGTCAATTCAGCTTTTGTGTCCGACAAAATTATTAATGATAGTGATAGTTTTAGAATGAAGTTCTTATCTTACAGTGAAATAATTGCAATATTAAGTGTTCTTTATTTTCTGTTTTTACACTTTTTTATTTAATCTTGGAAAACATGTCAACTAATGTGAGACAATTTTGTTTTCCTTGTAATATTTGGCACTTATGACGTCGTGTATAATTAGCTCATTTCTCTGTTGCCACCTATTGTATTTGATACTCTATTTGATAAAAATCACTCAAATATTTCAAAGAAACTGAGTTTTTGTCACAAACTCAAATTATCTAATCCCTGCAGTTTCCTTAATATTTGATCTAACAGAATTCCTAGTTTGGGTTGCAAAGGTAAAAGGATCAACCAGAGTTTGTGGCAAAGGTTCAATTCTTTTAGATTTGAAATTTCAGGGTTGAAAGACCAACAAGAATTCGACGTTTATCATTCAGGTCTGTTTAGTGTAAATGAAAAACATATAAGAACTTAAAATGACAATTATTGAAAAAAATTTTAAACATAATTTTTATTTGTGATGTGATACAAAGCAACTAGTATTACCAGTAGATTGCAAATTAACTAAAACTTAGTGATGAATTTATAAATCACTTTTTAATCGACCGGTCGTCTTCCAAATACATACATAGTTTCGTGGGTTACCCTTGTTAAACGTTTTTCTGTATATATAAAGTAGTAATCTTTGTTAATCAGTTTTTTGGGTGTCCCCTAGACCAATTTGTATCAAACTTGGAAAACTCGGTTGAACCATGGGATTATTCTTAGCCTGGTTTCAACATTCTAAGTTCTAAGTTGAGTGGGTTAACTCCAGATATATATTTTAGAAGATCCAAATCTGTTCAATCATCGGTTGATATTATCAAGAATTCTCTACCTCTTGGTTCTTTAACCAAGCCTGAGGAGAATATTGTATGTTCTGGCAAGGTACATCTGCACGGCAGGGCCGGGTCCATATAATTTCCTTTCTCAATCCCATTTGGTATTGAGAAATTTGAAACAAATGAAGGCAACTTTTTAAAATGGCGGCAAATTGTTTTAAGATGATAATTGTTTTTTTAATTGGGGCATTTTTTTTCCAATTTGGGGGCAATTGGGAAAAAATGTGTTAGTGAAATTTGAAAATGTTTTTCATATGGAGGCATTTTATTTTCCAATTAGGGGCAATTGGGAGCAAATGTGTCATTGGTATTTGAAAATGTTTTTAAATTGTGGTCATTTTTTTTTGGGGGGGGGGGGGCCAAACAAATGTTGGGATGGAGAAAACCAGCTATTTTGGGAATTATATGGACCCCCTGCTGTACAGACCTACATAGTCACGTCAAACTGAAGTATCTGCACAGACCTACATAGTACATACTCACGTCAAACTAAAGTAAACTGCACGAGAGATTAAAATTTTAATTTTCTTCAATCAACACTCCTCTAATGAAGAGCTTTTGAGTACAAAACCGTTTTAAATTTTAATATGTAGATAATCGAATAAATTTGCTCAACACTAGAGGAGCTTCGAGGTCACAAAGCCGTACCAAACTGCAAACCAAGATGTGCGCGCTCTCACTCAAAAATCAAGCAGTATTTTGCCAATTAATCCCTTTAAACCTAATCTAGAAATCTATTCATTAGTTACCAACAATGTCCCATAAACTTGACCTTCTCCTTCTCTCGAGTTTCCAGTTTGCTATTGCTAAAAAACGGATGAAAATTAAGGATTCGGTGTTCGAATTTAATGAATTTAAACTTCGTCTTAAATCACCAAAAAACCGGTTTCAATTGACCGCCGGCTTAAATCTTGAAAAATTAATACAAATTTAAGTGGAACCAACAAAATTTGAGCCGCGGCTTAAATTCTTTAAATTCGGCCTCGGAGTCCTGAAATGTTTAATTTTTACCAATATATCAAAAGTTGGTGAACATTTTGAATTTAAAATGTAAAAGCATGGTACGGTGCAAACGGTAAAGCAAATTTTATTAATGGATTTTTGAATTTTCAAAGAAATTTTGCAGCACATTACAAGTTTACAACGTTGGCAGAATTAAATTAAGAAAATTATCATTTTTGTTTCATTTTTTTCTGTGCAAAAATACAATGTTTTGATGCAAATAAAACTTGCTAAACTCTTATTCCTTACTCGGAGTTTTCCAACTACATCAGTGAAAATCATAAACTACCTAAAGGAACTGAGTCTTTGCCACAAACTCTGATTTTCTAATCTCTTTATCTTTTCAACCCAATGTCGTAGACCTTAGATATGACAAGCTTAAATTCTGTTGGTTGCTAGCAAATTTTAGTTTGTGGAAAAGACTCAATTCCTATATGTTTCAAAAATCGTTCAGGGCATATTTAAAAAAATCCTGACTCCCGAGGGACATTTTATAAATCAAAGAAAGAAAGAAAGAAGGCACCAATAATCATTATTCCATTGGTAATCACTGTAAAAAAAATATTACTTCGAAATCTGTAAATGTTTTTTTTCTCTTAAGGATGAGGTAGTCTTGAAGCATTCTAAATCTACAGAGGGAGTTCCAGATGAGTCCAATCATAATAAGAAAAGCAGGTAATCTATATATATCTTTGTTGTCTATTTTTTTTATATCCATGACTGAAGAGATCGGGTCCAAATTTTGTGTGGCAACTCAAATAACCCCGGGGAAGGTTTTTGTTTGGTCTAAGTAAAAATATACCAACAAGGGAAAATGGTTGCTTAAAAGAAACATTTAAATTCTAAAATTAATATTTTATAGGGGGGCAAATATATTATGTATAGGGGGGCAAATATATTATATATAGGGGGGCAAATATATTATATATAGGGGGCAGAAGCACTCTGAAAGTCATAGGACACAATATGTAGATGTGGCTTGTGTCAAAACTTTTCAGAGTAAGAAATTTGGCAAAAAAAAAATTTTCTTTCAAATCTTCGAAAAAACATTTTTTCGAAGCAGCCAAAATGCAGAAGAATCGGGGAGTTTGCCAAATACTACATTACAAATATATTAAAATTTACAAAATTCGAACTGAACTGCAACAGTTTTTTGGATCTTTTCTTTATGACTGTTTAAAAGCTGTGAAAAATTTTTTTAAATGCCTTTGAAATTGAATCGTAAATTGTGTCATTTGTAAGGTCAGGATATCAAAACAAACTAAGTATTCCTTTCATTCTATTTTTGATTTATAAAATGTTAGCTGAACTTCACACCGTCCATTCAAACACTTACCGACAAATCCTGAATCATCGATTCACGATACGTGGTTGAACTGTCTATAGACCTGGCTCAAATTTATTGAATCCAGTTTTGATTAAATTCTAGATCTGGACGATCTACCCGTGGATTATCATTGCCAAGTGAACTGGATTATTTGACACTGCACCAGGATCTGGATGCCGCCATATTGGAAATCGACAAAGTAATTTTAAAAAAGAAAATTTTAAAACAAAAATGTCCAGTCTTTTTATTGGTAGTTAAAAAATAAGCCTTTGCCTGCACGAACTCAATTTCTATTCCCTAGATCTTGGCAACCTGATAGTGTAAATTCCTTTGATACTCTTAGCCAATTTGATCGAATAGAATTTATAGTTTGAAATATCTCCAGTCTGGCGTAGATATGTGTTTTGTCTTGGTTTATCTGGCGTAGATATGTGTTTTGATTTATCTGGTGTAGATATGTGTTTAGTTTGATCTGGTGTAGATATGTGTTTTGATTTACCTGGCGTAGATATGTGTTTTGATTTATCTGGTGTAGATATGTGTTTTGATTAATCTGGCGTAGATATGTGTTTTTATTTATCTGGTGTAGATATGTGTTTTGATTTATCTGGCGTAGATATGTGTTTTGATTTATCTGGCGTAGATATGTGTTTTTATTTATCTGGTGTAGATGTGTGTATTAATTTATCTGGTGTAGATGTGTGTTTTGTCTGATTCCAGTTCAGAGGACGAGGAGGAAGAGATCGAGGAAAATAAGGTAAACAATGGTTAAATTCAAAAGTATGTAGATATTCCTGCAAAAAAAACCTGAACCATTTAAAGTCTCTGTGTGTACTTCTAAGACAGAAAACACGGTAATTTGGCGGCCGGGACGGAATTTAATAAATTTCAGATTTGTCACTGAAATATCAACTGCCGCGCGGTTCAACAATTGAACCTCCGATTCAAAATTAGAGATACAAGCAGGATTTGAATCAGTGATTCAAATTTGAACTGTGACGGTATGCATTTCAATGTCATTAAACTCGGTCCTAGAAATACAAATTTTTATATAAGCCGTTCAAGAAAAAATAAGCACCAATCTTTGTCAACTTTTCAGACCTTTAAATTTCAAATTTTAAAAAGTCTTCTTGATGTAACCGTCAAATTTGAAATATCTAAAGTTATCAAGTTGAAATTATATACAGGGCTTAGAATATTAGGGTTTTAATTTTCAATCAAGAACTTCCAAAGAACTCGCTTGAACTTGACCCAGTAGTGGATCCACAGTAAACATGTTTTCTGGAAAATCACCTAACCCCGGAAAAAATATCGATATTATATCATTGTTTTTGAAAATTTACCAATTTAAATAAAAAAATCCGCCAAACTTTGAGAACGATAAAAAATTACCTTTCTTTAAAGCAATAGTAAAAAGCAAATTTTTAAATAGGAAAAGGGGTGCCAACAAAAAAAAACTGGTTTTTTTTCAAGAATCATGAACCACTTGGAGACAGAGAACAAGGTGCACTGATGCTCTATAGATATGGTGTAGGGTAAGATGTTAAATTATTATTATAAGTTAGGTTATTTTACAATTACTATTTATGTAATAATATAGGTTTGTTAGAAGACAAAACCTTTTCTTTGAAATCTGCAAGTTTTTTTACTAGAAAATATATCGATATAAAGCAATAAATGCATTTTTCATGTAAATGCATGGCAAGGCAAATTAATAAAAAAGTTATTAGCCATTTCTGAAGTTTTTAAACACCGACCTGCCGTTTACCATACTCCACCCTACCCTATGGTGCATAATTTGCAAACCACCCACTTCCCCCCTCGAAGGTTCTCGACTTTCAGATTCTATTTTGTCCCGCGCTAAAATTAAATCTATAAAAGGCTTGAACCTTCTCAAAAAAGAGACAATTTCTGTCCAAAAACTTTACAACACTACGAACCAAAATAACAGTGTTATAAATAGTTAAAACGGGACTATTTATAGTTTTATTGACAGAAGAGATTCAATATCTTGAATTTTAATCAAAAAAAATCAAAATAAGTAAAAATATCAAAACATACAAAATACGAAAAACCCGCATAGAACAAGCGACGCTGTTTTAGAGTCTGAAAACGACCCGCACGACCCCAAAAACGGGCGCCGGCCCGACTCTGTTTTAGTACTAATAAGAGAGTCGTTTTTAGACCGTAAAGACCCTGAATCCGTCTCTCCTCAAAACGGATGGGTGTCGGGTTTCTGTCACGGCAGGGGGCCATTATCTCCCTCAAGATTTATTACTTTGGCGC
>NW_019397731.1:15202-47440 GCF_000591075.1 Eurytemora carolleeae | reverse complement strand
GTATTAAATGTATGTCCATGTCAACAATGGGTCAGCAATCATAATAAGTTTGGAAAACGATGATAAATTCTTTATTATTACTCTGATAGAGGCATCAAGCTTGTGAATCAGACATCAGTCATCAATCCCTTTAAATAACGAGTGATTTGAAATTTTAGCTGGATAGATAATAATTTAGAATTGGCTAACTAATGATTAAATGTGGTAATGACATACCTGAACCTGTACCTGTACCTGTACCTGTACCTGTACCTGTACCTGTACTTGTACCTGTACCTGTACCTGTATGTTTACCTTATACTTCTGAAGATTGGTTCGCATATTAGCTTCAAGTGTTCCTTGATTTATTACTTTATTATAAACTATCTTGGGAACCCAGCTTTGCCTTGAAACAAAGTTTCCTTTATAAGACTTTAACCTATTTCGTTTAGAAATTTTAATCTTTCCTTTTAACATTCCTGTGGTTCTACAGAGTTCCTCATTCAAAATTTGAGGCTAATCGGTTAAGGGGTTTCTGAGTTATGATCGGACATTTAAAGACACAAACAAAGATTACTATAGATATATACACAAATTTCATAAAAATCCTGATGTAAATTTTGATTTGTCGAACCCTCAATCAATTCTATTGAAAAATGTTTATCCAATTATTCTCCTTTAATCAGAACTAATTCATCCACGATTAATTTCAAACTTTTATTTTATAAAGTAATCCCTGGTTTAGAACAAACTTTGGAATTAGATGAGGAGTTAGAGGTCCCGGAACCTAGTTTATCCAATCCTGCCTCCT
This sequence comes from Eurytemora carolleeae, assembly GCF_000591075.1. Lineage (NCBI taxonomy): Eukaryota > Metazoa > Arthropoda > Copepoda > Calanoida > Temoridae > Eurytemora > Eurytemora carolleeae. The sequence goes on along the minus strand of NW_019397731.1, from coordinate 46,650 downwards.
CCTTATATTCTGGACCTGGTTCATGTAAACCGGTTCCTAATTTTACTTTTCTTGAGAACGGTTCTTTGTAACTTTTAGAGGCTTGATTATACACTCCAGAATTGTTTGGGTTAACTAAGTGTTCTGAGATGTATTTATCTCCAGGAGAAGGTTGAGTACTTGCAGTAAACCTAGTATTTCCCTCATCTATATTCAGAGTATGCTGGTAGAGTGCAGATCTGTCCTCACCTTGATTATTTGAGGAACCATACACGCCATTCAATAGTTTTCCTTCTCGACTAGAAACATACACATCATTTAATAGTTTTGCTTCCCTGCTACCTTTTCCATAGTTGTCGATAGTTCCAATGGTAGAATTCCCCGCCTGTGGTGGAAAATTGTCTTGATGAGGAACTGTGGCCGAGGCTTTCAAGGCAAATCTTTTTTTAATAGTTTATCAATAAATTAGAAGGATTTTAGGCGTTATTTCAATTGATTCTACCATTCATAGAGCAATCACCAACTAACTAGAGATGGGCACGCTCGATATTTTTATTTTGTTCGTTCATCTTTCGTGATTGGCCTATTTCGTTAGTTTTTTTGCAATCACTAAAAAAATGTATATCTATTTCGTTCGTTCTCAAAATTATTGGTAATTTTCCATCTAATTCGTTCGTTTTCTCACTGAACGATCATTCTTTTATAAAAAAATGTTTCCGAAAAAATCGTTCGTTTAGTGAAAAATTAATTCTTTGATTAGAAAGTTTGTTCCAAAAATTCGTTCGTTCAGTAAAATATCCATCGTTTTGAGGCTTTTGAAAAATTTGTTTGTTCAGTGAAGGATCGTTTTTTCAAGTTTGTTCGAAAGATTTCAAATTGTTTATTAAAAAAAAAGATATTTTTTTTCGTTTCTCTGCACCATCCATTTCATTCGTCCATTGTTTTTTTTCTGAACAATCTCCCTTTTTCACGAACATTCTTGTTTGTTCAAAAAAACTATGCCCATCTCTACACTTTAACCCCACTATTTCTTTAGACAGTTTCATAGATATTCACAAGGATTACACTTAATCCACACCATATTCGGATTAGTACTTACAGAAGGGAATCAATTCAAAAGTTCCCACCCAGTTTTTTTGTAAAACTATCCTGGTTTCTTTTAGATTTCTAATAGCCATATTATCAGAGGTTGAAACAGTATCCTTGGTATCCCTGGTATCCCTGGTATCAACTGTATTGTCTACAGCTTGTAAAGGTCTTGTGTTAGACATGTTGACTAATTGAAATGTTTGTCCAGAACTACATTTTTCATTTGAATTTCCTTCACCCTCTAGCCTGAAAACATTAGTTCTTTAATTTTTATTTTCTTCATGGTTAGAAAATCCATTTTAAGTTAAATTAGATGCTCTTTTAGTAAAGTTTTTCCATTACAAATTCTGCTTGTCAACTTGTATATTTATTTTACTAAAATAGAGCTCACAGAATAATCTGAACACGTCAAGTTACCCTTCATTTATAGATTGGCATGTTCGATTTGCAATGGTACCCTTTAAAGCTTTGTGTGATCAAGAATTGAATGAGATATCATGTTTTTAACTTTGACAATTGTTTATTTTTTATTAAGGTTTCTTAATATCAAGTGATTTTTGCTTCATACTCAATGTCTGAATCTTAACTTCTCAACTTAATCAATAAATAAATAAATTCCAGATTATCAATCAATTAAAGATTTAAATGGTACCATTGTGCATCAGTCTTGCCTGTTTCAATAAAGGCTCAAAGTCCCAATAAAAAGTAAATTTTCTTTTACCTTGTTTCAATTTTGTGTCTGCCTCTGTCACTATTTTCACTGTTTATATCACTCATTTTTAGTTTATCATTGAATACATTCGGAACTGTATCTTCTTTTTTATCATATTGTCCGTTCCTGTTTTTTGTTTCACATTGCGCCCCAAACTTCACAGAGCTTTTGCCTAAAATTTAAATTGCGGTTATAAACCTTTATTTTGATATTATGGAAATTTAAATGTATAAATATTAAAAACTTTTACTCTGAAAGAATTTGAAAAGTTGTGGTAATCTTTCTATCTAACAAATATGACATTGCAAAAAATATTTTTGTTTAGGGTAAAATTAAATTGATTAAAGACAATGCACGGAAAACTGAATTAAAGGAGTAGATATAGATTTGTATGTGACATTAGAAGTACGACTTTGTGACCTGCTCTAGTTTTGATTTTACGAACATTTTTGAGAAAAGCAAAGTTTTTCGGTCAAATTTTAGAAGTTCCAAACATTTTTATTCTTCTCAATATAACTCCTCAATAAGAGGAATTATTGATTAAAGATATAAGATTAATGTTACTTAGAATTTACTTTGACGTGAATAGAAATCTCTCAAAAAGAAATGAGATACTTTTTTTCTTTAGATAACTCCAATACTATTTAATAAACAAATTGGGTATATTCCTCTCAAACACAACTAAAGAGACAAGCCATTAATTAATTTCAAACAGTGGATTTCTAAAAAAGTGGGCAGTGGACCTAATTTAGACTCCCTCAGAATTTTGACATAAAAATTAACCAAAATAATTTTTTTTAATTCCACAGGGGGTCTTTTTTAGCATTGTTACAGTAATGTTATTCATTATTGTAATCGTAACTTTTATGAGATTTGAAAATAATTGGTTTTTATCTTGCCTCAAACTCTACTTTTTAATCAACTTTAACTTTAAGACAAGTTAAGAAATCTTAAAATCTAACTATTTAATTTCATGCCTTCAATTCAATTTGTTTTTACAAACTCTAAAAAGGAAAAGTCAGACCATAAACAAGATTTAGTAGAATAAATTCTAAACAAAAACAAATTGAGATTAAGCACGATTTTCCTTTTATTTAAATACTGATGCAAACTTCTAAGGAATTGAGTTTATGCCACAAGCTCAAATTTCTAATTTCTATATATTTTCAAATTGACGGGGTAAACCTTTTATATTTCAAACTCAGACTATTTAATCTAACATCAAATTTATAGTTTGAAATATAAGATGTCCTCAACAACAAGTTGCAAAGATATTGGGACTAGAAAATCAGAGTTTGTGGAAGAAAATCAATTCCTTTTAAAAGATTGTGTAAACAAATAGTAAAATCTAATTCTACTGTTAAAAAAATGTTTTTCGAGCATTAACCTTGAAACTAGTAGCAAGAAATTAACCTTAACACTAGTAGGAAGAAATTATCTTTAAAACTAGCAGGAAGAAATTAACCTTAAAACTAGTAGGAAAAAATTAACCTTAAAACTAAAAGGAAGAAATTAACATTAAATCTAATAGGAAAAATTAACCTTAAAACTAGTAGTAAGAAATTAACCTTAAAACTATGTAGGAAGAAATTAACCTTAAACCTAATAGGAAAAAATCAATCTTAAAACTAAAAGGAAGAAATTAACCTTAAGCCTAGTAGCAAGAAATTAACCTTAAAACTATGTAGGAAGAAATTAACCTTAAACCTAGTAGGAAAAAATCAATCTTAAAACTAGAAGGAAGAAATTAACCTTAAACCTAGTAGAAATAAATTAACCTTAAACCTAGAAGGAAGAAATTAACCTTAAAACTAGTAGGAAAAAATTAACCTTAAAACTAAAAGGAAGAAATTAACATTAAATCTAATAGGAAAAATTAACCTTAAAACTAGTAGCAAGAAATTAACCTTAAAACTATGTAGGAAGAAATTAACCTTAAACCTAATAGGAAAAAATCAATCTTAAAACTAAAAGGAAGAAATTAACCTTAAGCCTAGTAGCAAGAAATTAACCTTAAAACTATGTAGGAAGAAATTAACCTTAAACCTAATAGGAAAAAATCAATCTTAAAACTAAAAGGAAGAAATTAACCTTAAGCCTAGTAGCAAGAAATTAACCTTAAAACTATGTAGGAAGAAATTAACCTTAAACCTAATAGGAAAAAATCAATCTTAAAACTAGAAGGANTTCTGCAGAGCATTTTTTAAATGTAAACAAAAAGAACATGTTCACAATTTAAATAGAAGATGGACGCGAAGCGCCCTAAAAGCCTAGAAAGAAGGGCGCGAAGCGCCTTGAATTTCTATTATAATATAAATGTTTTAAATTCTTTAAAAAATCAAAAATCAATAAACATGCATTTAAACACAAATGTATGATGCATGAAATAATCAATATTTTATCTTTTTACAATTTATCTTCTTCGACAGTCTTGTGACAAAAAGGAACTGAGTTTTTGCCACAAACTCTGATTTTATAATCCCAATATTTATGCAACCTGATATATGTCGTAGATGTCGTGAAATTTCATACTATGCATTGTGTTAGATCAAATGTACTAAGTTTGAAATATCTAAGATTTACACCATCAGGTTGAAAAAATACCGGGATAAGAAAATTTTTCTTTGTGGCAAAAACTCAATTCCTTTGTCCACTGAATGAAAAGAACTTCGTTTTTAATTGAAAAATACAATTGTAAAAAGTAGGAAAAAAATATATCAAAATCAATATATTGTGCTATAGACCAATCCCAATCGTAAATGGTGCAAACAAATGTGCTCCATGGAAAACAAAAACAAATCAGAAAACAATATTTTAAAGTGAGACTTAAAAAAAAATATTTACAATTTTACAATATATTTCTACAATGCAAAATGAATTGAAATTATTTCTGGATCAGAGGATCCAAAAAAATACGGTTTCCGGATCCCGAGTATCCTAAATAATGCAGATCTGGATCCAATTGATCCCAAATATTGCGGATCCGGAACACGAGGATCCCAAATATTGCGGATCCGACCGGAACACGAGGATCACAAGTATTGCGGATGCGGATCCACAATACTTTTTGTTGTTGTAAAAATGGTCCTAAACAAATAAATTACATTTTCGACCTTTTCATATAATCTTCCATTAAACCATTTTAAACCAATTTAAACCAATTTAAAGAAAGGAATTGAGTCTTTGTCACAAACTATGATTTTCTAATCTCTATATCTTTGTAACCCAATGCCGTAGACCTTAGATATTTTAAGATATAAATTCTGTTAGATGAAAAAGTATAAGTTTGAAATATCAAAGGTGTACACCATCAGGTGGAAAAAATATAGGTATTAGAAAATCAGAGTTTGTTACAAAAACTCAATTCCTGTAAACCAATTTAAACCAATCCAATTTAAAACAATTTGAACCAATTTAAACAAATTTAAACAAATTTAAACAAATTTAAACAAATTTAGACCAATCGATAACACCATGCACACTGAAACACAGCATACACACATCTAGAAGTCAAAATGTAAACTTTTGCATCATTAATCAAAATTATGCCGCGTATTTATATAATAATAGATATAGTTTACAAACATTTTGTCGAATTCGATTTCGCATCGAGGGAGAAATACATATCAGTGTTCAGACATATACGGGAAAACCTTTTTTTTTTTTTATGAATGATCAAAATTTCAAATATTTGTCTACATCAAAATTCGATCTTCATTAAATTTTTGAAAATTTTGAAAATCCACGAATTTTTTTTGTGAAAATCCGCGAATTATTTTTGTTTTGTTTTACGATGTACTTAAAGAGAACATGTTCACAATTAATTTAGAAGATGGGCGCGAAGCGCCCTATAAGGCTAGTTTAATAAAAATGCCACGATATCAAGGTTCTTGAGATTAAATAATTTCCTTTGTGGATTATTTTGAATAAAGGGTAAATTAAAATTACAATTTGCAAAACAAAGTTAACTTAAAAAAAAGTATGGCTCACAATTTTCCCCAAAAATATAATGTTCAATCTTTTACTTAATATTTACCAACTAGCTATGATTTCCTTAATATTTAACTTTGAATCGGTGGTTCAAATTTGAATTGGCAGTTGATAGTTTAGCGACGTAGCTCAAATTTATGAAATTTGGTTCTATAGTTAGTGTAATTTCGCGTAAAAAAGTGATGTTACCTCCAGTATGCTGCAGCTGCTAGGATTATGAGTGTGAATATAAGACCCAGAATGCTACCAATAATACTTGCAAGGGTCAACTCACCTAAACACATACAGGGTTATCCACTACACAAGGGATGGGATATAACAGACGACTGATTCATTCATTTTTTACATTCATGGTTCCCCGCAGCTGTGTTTCTATCTCAGTGAAATAGATTAATACATCATTATTCAAGGACTTTATTTATAGGTGTAAGATCAAGTTATTACTACAAATCTTTATTTTTAAACGTACATTGTTTGATCTAACATATTAGATCAAACAATCCAAGTTTGAAATATCAAAGGTGTGTACGATCAGGTTAAAAGATATAGTTTGTTTTTATGGCAAAGACTCAATTCCTTTGGGAGGAAAAAAATCATTCAAATAAGATGAATAATAATAATATCTTTAATTTCAATCCAAAATGTCCTCTAAAATTAATAAAATGTATTGTATGATGGAAATATATCAGAATCAGAAAAGTTTCACAAAAATGATGGAAACATGTGTCGACTCTAGACTCAATTTCAAGTTTCCAATTTTCAAGGGATTTGAAAGAGAAAATAGATTGAAGTTTGGAGATTTGAAATCTCAGAAGATTGTAATTTTCTTCCTAAGGATTCAAGATAAAGGAGAATGGTTGACACGTACATAAAATAAAGAATATAATAAATAGTTTTGATTCTCAATCTAGAATATCAATGAATTCTTGGTGTATAAGAAATTGTTCACTATGCATAACAGAATGATAGATCTTCATCTTAAAGGGACTGTAAAGGGAAAATGAAAGGGGATATAAGATGAAATCTGAGGTTCTCAGCTTTTGAACGATACCATAGAAGACATCTATCTGATGTTCGTGTCTCGAGAAATTGACATAAAACTGTGTCGAAATTATACCAAAACGGGCATATGCCAGATTTGGTATAAAAGTTGTAGTATTAAATACATCATATTAAAAAAATACGCCACCAATATAAAAACGTCTACACCTATGAAAAAGCTGAGAACCTCAGTTTTGCTTTTAATATGATTTATTTTAATTTTTCATTTTTTAGGTGTTCTTTAAATGTTTAAGAAAACTTGAACTATTTTGCGAAAAAGAGATCAACACGCGGCATTATATTTGCACTGCGCAGTGCGCACCCGTACAGCTTGGAGCCGTGTTGAACATTCTAAACAAAAGTAAAACTCCAAACTAAACTTGGAAATGGATCGTTTTCATACTATACCCCCTTTCATTTTTCCTTCACAGTCCCTTTAAGTTTATAATTTGTCCTGCGAAAAACGAATTTAAAAACAATGGAAGGCACGGTCCACGATCTAATTCATACACAAAGAATATGTATGATTACACATACAGTGAAAGCCATAGTTCTGGAAGACAATTTTAAGACTCAAGTTTTGACTTAAAATATTCAATGAACATGAGACATATCATTGTACAGTTTAGACGGACCCATTTAATAAGTGATTTAATAAGTTGCAAATATAACTGTTTGATTTGCAAGTTTGTAACAACAGCAAAAAAACGTAATTATTGCTGTAATTTCGTCTTCCTTTTCCACAGTTTTTTAGTGTTCACTTCATTAATATTGTTAATTCCAAGAAAAGATTGAGCCGGGTAAACAAAACAAAAATAATAATTTTCCCACCTTCCTCGCGGAGATGAAATATTGCTCCATCTCGTCCAATCTCGTTTTCAACAAAACACTTAAAATAAAGAAAAATATTAGATTGTCAACATAAATTGTAAAAGATAAAGATGAACAATGCGCAAATATTTTTCTGTTGCAACTTTTTATAAAATTTATTTGTGACCTATACGCTACAGTGGGGGTTTTGGGGGCATAGTATACCCCCCCCCCCCGCGAGGAGAAGTGAAAACTTTGATTTGGGGTTTCAGTCCCAAAACTGGAATTATAATAAAAGTCACAAACAACAAATAATTTATACTGTTCTACTTTAACTTCATTCAGGGAATTATAAGATTTCATATATATGTATAACTAAGGTACTGCAAGAGAATCGACATTCTCTTTTTTAATAATTCCTATCTTTCCAACCTAACGGCGCAGTGTGTAACTTTGTTATTAATATTTGATTTAACAGAATTCATAGTTTAAGATATCTAAGGTCTACGACATTGGGTTGCAAAGATTATAGGGATTAGAAAATCAGAGTTTGTAGCAAAGACTCAAATATTTTTGATTTGTAAATCACCACCACCACCATTGAAATAGTTTTTGTAGGCATTCTCTTAAATGTAAAAATTAACCAAAAGTCATGTTTTTCTTTAACTTATTTAAAAACAAATATTTGCTAAAAATTTATGGTGCAATCATATTTAAGTAAGTCGTGAAATATAATTTTTTTCTAAATTCATTTTACAATCATTTCCGTAGTTCCTGCTTTTTAATAATTTGACTATTTTTATGACCTTTAATAGTTCTGAGTAACCATTAATAATTTAGTATAAATTCTTTGCAGTAATAAATAATTCAGAACCTAATTAACCGGTTAAATTGGAATATGAAAATCGGAAAACTCTACACTCTCAGATTAAATAATAATTTGTTTGAATAGGATTGTAGGGCACTTATCTGCACTTGTAAGAGTTTAAAACTTAAATGTTTTTATCTATTAAATACTATGTGTTTAGTGCAACCCTATTATAGAAAGATAGTAATGCCAAATTCACATAACTTGCTTTTAAAAAACAATAGAGAAATTCGGAGATATTTTTGAGTCGAAAAAACGTGTCAAAGGTTCCGTTGTAAATCGGACTTTACTCTTTTTGCATAGGGTTACTTAAAATTACGCTTACAGTCTCTTTAAATGTTTTTAATTATTTTTATTTTACTCTTTTACATAAAATATCAATCTATAAAATTAAACTTTCAGAAAAATGCTCCTAACATACTTTGTTAATTAATTCATTCCATCCAATTCGATCCCAACCGTTGATATTAGGGACAGAAATTAACCCATGGTTGTTGGAAACCATAATCAAGAATGATACAGCCAGGAAGTGTTAATTTATCATTATTTATCTCTTATATTTATTACTGCATAGGGTAATTAAAATAACAGATAGGACACTAGATGTCGTCTATTCAAGATTCCTATGTGTTTCCTTCACAATAACTCTAAGGCAGCAGCCCAAAGGAGATAGGCGTCGTTGGCGTAGAACAGGCTCTCTCTCTGGTTTGTTCTACGCAAATTGCAAGTAACTCGTTTGGGCTGCTGCCTCAGGGTTATTTTAAAATTAACACATAGAATTCTTAAAAAAGACGACATGAAGTGTCCTATCTGTTATATTAATTAAACTATGGATTACTGCTTTTACTGCAGTACACAAAAAACTTGCAGCAGTTCACAATGACACCGAAAGTTTATTTTCGTCCCAAAATGTACTAACGAGCCCGACTCCATCGGAATCAGAAAATTGTAACCCTGCATTTAAAGTCTCATGTTGTATGGGTAACCCTTAATATATTCCTTGCTCTGAGGCGGACTTTAAAGAAATTGAGCCGCAGCTTGAATTAAGGATGCGTCTCAAATATGATTGGTTTTACTTATTTACTTATTTCAAGATTTAAGCCGGCGCTCAGAAACCAGTTTTCGGCGGATTTGAGACGCGGCTCAAATTCATTAAATTCGGACTCTGACCTCATATGTCCCAAAATCCTGTTGTTGAACTGCTGGTATAACCAGAGTACTCACAAACTCAGTTCCAAACTTCTCATCAAGAACCTCGAAAGGATCAGGGTCTGTTCCAACTCTGTAGCCCTAGAAAACATCCTTAAAAAATGTGAAACATATGTGAATCGGTCATGCCATTTTGTAAAGGGAGGGTTATTTTAAGTTACGTATTCCGTTATTTTGTTCGGAATTTGTTGTACTTAATCTTGATGTTATGACTTTTTGTTTCTAGAAAAATAAAAGACAAATTAAAATGAATTCTTAAAATTAAATACTTAGAATTTAAGGATTTAAGAATGGTTTGAGCATTTCATAAATGAACAAAACACTTAAATTTCCAAACTATAACGTTATATGTCTTTGCAACCTGATCGTGAAGTAGAATAAGTAAAATTTGAAACCATTTACTACGTGGCCGCAAACTTAAAAAATATTAGAAAATTTTTCTAATTTTTTTTAAAAGATCATTCTACAAAATTTTAATTTAACTAATGATGCAGTTTGCAGTTTTTACATTTGAACAAAGAGTCATAATGTTTTGCAATTTATTCTTGTGAACTTTTGTAAAATATGAAATTTGTTTCATGCAGATATCAAATAAATCAAACACAATATCATATTTTATAATTCTGTGTCTTAATGTGAACTTCAAATGAAATTAGCAAAGACTAATACACAAACACTATAACTATTGATAACACTGTAATTTTGGTTCGCAGTGTTTTCAAGTTTTTGGACAGAAATTTTCTCTTTACCGAGATGTTTTCAGCCTTTATTATATAACATTTTGTCCCAAGCTTTAGAGAGGGACATAATATAATCCAAAGTGAGAACCTTCGAGATACAGATAAAATTTAAGTTCAAAATTAAAGTGTTATAGGTAATTTTATGAAAGTTTTGTGTACTTATTTTAATGACTATTTCTAGATAAATAAGCTTTTTTAGAAATAAAAAATTAAAAATGTAAAGTTAATTTAAATTCTATTTTCATTTATGTTGAAAAACATTTTTTGGAAATATCCTAAATTTTTGGGAGAAAATCCTCGGAAACCAATCAAACCTTTATAGCCCACGTGCTATAATGTACAGCTAATTTAAACTTTATGGCACCATGACGTGAGGAAGAATGATTTAGTACACAATAGTTTCGCAAAATGTAAATGGAATCAATTCTTACAAGAAAAGACAATTTAGAAAAGTTTGAAACAACTTTTATTTTTCAATCTCAGGTTCCGATCCAATTTCCAGTTAATCTGTTAAGTTTGATACAGTGAGAACCAGAAAAAATGAACATGAGACACAACAATTGTGCAGTGTAAACAGGCCAATTTCACTTTATAAGTATTTTGATAAATTACTAATATAAAACTATTTGCTTTGTATAATGTATTTGTAACATCAAATACACTCCTATTCCACAGTTTTCTGGTTCTCCATGTGCGTAATTAGGTCTGAGCACGATTTCAGTTTTATAAAAACAGTTCTTTCTATGTTCGTTCACAAGGTTGCATGACTCCGAATCCAGGATTTGCATATTTTTACGGAACCAACAAATCAGGTGAGGTTATAGAACTAACCTTTCTTCTCCAAGACACTGAACCATGATTAGGGATCATCTCTCCTGTACATCTTAATAACAAACAATACCATATTTACAGCTTAATACATTACTAATTTTGTCTAGCGAGTTGAGCCCAAACTTCATTGCTATATAGCTCTTCTGACGCATGTACACCTTTATCATTCCTTACTCGTTTCCATACAGAGTTCCTTACTTAGCTGTTGTCGGAAAACTACCCTGGTACCTAAGAAACACACTTTTCCTTCCTCATAAATAAATGATAAATGCTTTAAAGCAGCGGGAAGCTTTGCTCAAGTTCCTATTAGAGAGAGAAATCATTAAACAAGTAAGCTAAACTGCCGTTTTAAATCAGAAATTGACTTTAGGACACGGAAATACAGCGCTACAGTTATTAGAAATAATCCATTTTTTATTTTTTGTATTTTTATTTTTAATTTTTATTTTAATTTTTAATTTTTATTTTGAAAAATCTTTTTGGTTGTTTATTCTTGTTATTTTTTTCAAATTTTTACAATTTTTTTTTATCGATTTTGATGGTTATTATATCGTTAGAACTGACGAGGGTCAACCCAGACCGAAATATATTTTCAATAAATGTAGAACTAACATCTACTTTTTTTACTCTACAGAGGTTTGGTCCATCACCATCACCGAATTTTGAATCCATGTATTTCCGAATTTTTATTTCTCAAACTAAAATAAATCACTTGGAAAAATAGTGTTATTCTTGAAAATTTTAACTTAACCCTATTCCTGCTGGGGGGGGGNTGGTTTTCAAGTACCCCAGCAGGGATAGGGTTAAAAATTAAAATGTAATATTAATAATTAGAAAAAAGTAGAAAAAAACGATGAAGTTTTAACGGTAATTTGTGTTGTGACTTGTCAAGGGCAACTTTGATGAAAAATGTATTCGGAAAAACATGAATAATATTTTAAAAAGGTGAAGGATTGTGAATTTTATTTAAGGAGAGGAGACATAAATCTTGATTCTTCATTTTAGGTTAAATGATTCTATTAAAAGTAAAAGCTTACTTTGCTGAAATAAATTCAATTTAAATTTGCCATCACTGATGGGAAGGGAGAGGAAGAGGGTGGGAGAGAGAGTGGAAGAGGGAAAGATATAGAAAAAATCTGTTCAGCGATTTTCAAAATGTGTACAAAAGAACTGAGTCTTTGTCACAAACTCTGATTTTCTAACCCCTAGATGTCTAGCTTTGCAACCCAATTATGCAGATCTGAGATATTTCAAACTATGAATTATATCAAATGTTATCAAATAATGTGTGAAATTTCAAATCTTTATACCGTCAGAATAAGAGATAGAGGGATTATAAAATTTGAGTTTGTGGCAAAGGCTTAATCTCTTTAAATCTTAAAAAAGCACACATTCAAATAAGTTTGAACTTGATTTGATATGACTTTTTTACAACAATAGTTTTTCACTGGTTATAATTCCTGTAAATGAACTATTTAAGGGGACATTTTGATTAAAGACATATACTTTTAAATCTAATATCATAATATGATATAGACTATATAATCTTTATACAGAGCTAAAAACTTTATCATTTATTACAATCGCTTAATCTGATTATCCATTGTACACACTTTTGATTTTCTTCTTAATCCTCTTTTTAGATATTTCTACTGTATAAAAATTACGTTTGATAATAGTTACAGATACAATGCTATATCGATTGGACTAATATCCGATTGAATTAAAGTCAGCGGTTCACAAGCCTGCAGTTAGAGCATTTAAACAAATATTAATTTAATAATGTTAAAAAAAAGTTTCCAATACCGATTCAGACATAAAAACAAAATTGTTGCATGAAAAACTCGTTTGTTTTTAAATAGGCTTTTGCTAATTTAAAAAATATTAAACATTGCAAACATTGGGCCGTAGCAACAGATTACCAATCTTAATCGTAAACTTTATAATCCCTATATCTTGTAACCAAAATGGTGTAAACCTTAAACATTTCAAACTTTGATTTTTTGATCTAATGTAAACTTTATAGTTTGAAACATAAAAGGCTACGATATCCTAGTAGTAAATATGTATTTATACATAACTGAACAAAATATATGAATTTGTTTCTAGAAAACATATTTTAATTAAAACCAATAAATCCACCGCCTTGTTTTATTATTTTGTTCCACGCTAGGATACTGTAATTAAAACTGTTTAAAGTTTAATCTGCAAATTATAAAATTACACATTTAAGCTCATAAATTTTACATTTAATTAAACCACAATCCTAGAACATGATTTCCCAGTCCCAGGATCGAGATAAACTTGTCAAGATTCAGTGACTTATAAACAGTCCTCGTCGTATGTATCAATACAATAAAGACGACTTTCTATTTCAATTTTGATTTCTACAAATTTCTAACTTTACAAACAAATACACTTATAAAAATTTAGAGGTAAAACATGCCTTGCCCACGTAAAATATACCTTGAATATAAACCATTAGATACTTGTCCCGCAAAAAAAAAATATCCCGCACTTTATAAATCAGCCGTACATTAATAGTTAAAAAAAAAATTTTAATTTGTTTTTACCGATTTTGATGGTTATTTTATCGTTAGAACTGACGACGGTCAACCCAGACCGAAATATATTTTCAATAAATGTGGAACTAACATCTACTTTTTTACTCTACAGAGGTTTGGTCCATGGCCATCACCGAATTTTAAATTAATAGTTAAACACACTCTCTTTGTTTACTGGTAAACTTATAATTTGAAAAATGCTTGTCAGGAATCAAAGAATTATTGACAAAAAATCGTCATCATTGTATTGATATAATCACCGACCACTGGATTCTAATATATAGATCAGCTCACGTCAAACTAAGGTTAGCTGCACGCAAGATTAAAATCTTACATTAACGCCTAATTAAGGTTTTGAAACTAACAAAAATGTTCTGAAATCCTATAGTATGTCCGGATAAAGTTGATTTTCCCTTTTTTGTGCAAAAAATCAAAACTAGAGAAGCTTAACTTTCACTGTAAAACTTTAGAATTTTAGCCAAGCTTAGAATATTTCCGTGGTTTTACATTACTTAGTTCCTAAATCTGAGTTCATGAGTTAAAATAAAACAAAAGACAAGACATTACTTTTTAATACAAATAGTTTGAGACTTCAATTCTAAAGCATTTTCAATTGACAAGATTCAGAAAAAAAGTTATTTTTAGAGATATAAACATATAGCTATTTTTTTAAAATAAGTTCAGAACATTTTATTTTGTTTATTTAATATAGTATTTTATATATATATATATATTTGTATATTTATACCTACTAATAAATGGTTCAGTTTAGATATATCTTCTGTCTATATATATATAATAGTTTGTCTGTTTGTATGTCAAATGATAACTAAGGAACGTACCTGGGCCTTGACCGATTTAACTCAAACTTTTATGGAGACTCTTTTGGTTTGAAAATTTTAAGTTAAGTGGATTGACTTTTACAGCAAAACGTATTTATTAAGGCAAAGCTGAGTGACTAATATATTATTTTCCGAAATACAACTTTAGTAAATTTATTTAAATCTATGTAAATATGATTCAAGAATAAACATACAATGGTTCAAAAGTGGAATAAATATTTAAATTTAAATAAATGTTGATAAATCTAACCTTCTCCTTCATGGTTCTTTTATCCAGCCGTATTTCATATTTTTAACAAAACTTTTTGAACTTTTATTTTCTTCAGAACTTGAAAATATTTACCTTTTTGTAAAAAATCATTAATCTATTTTTGTAGCTCTGGATTTCTTAGCATACTGCATAATAGGGATTGAAAGCTTTCCATTTCGTTCACATAAAATTCTATAGGTTGGAAAAATACAAAATAAAAAATAATCTTGATGAAAAATAAAAATGTTTTTTTTTAATGATTGCATTCAGTACAAATCCAAACAGTTCAATAAGACACGCACCTCTGACCCCGTAGTAAAAGTAAATTTAACCTAAAGTCTGACCGCGTCAACCTTGTTGCACCGGCTAGTCCTGTTGAGTGTCTGCTTTATTTACACAATGTCCGGGCGATACAGTACAAAGTGGGATCGGAAAGGTTGACCCAGCTCGGAAATTTAAATGTACTATACGGCTGCACGTGAAGATTGCAAAGTTTAAACGTTTATTTATTATTCGTTGTTTGTAATATAAGAGCATCGTTTCTGTAATTTTATACACATTGAAGGTTATATCTGATACAGCTAGGGAATTGTGAGCGTAAAAACAAATTGACACTCCATCATGAAAAGATGGCAATGTCCAATTAAAATCGGTATCCTTCTCAAGCATGAATTAATACCCATGTTTAAAATTTTAAGATTTTAAAATTCAATTTAAGCAGTTATTAAGGTTTTAAGGGTACCGTTAAGTGAATAGGACAAAGTAATTTGAATCAGGAATTCATGATGTATGATCGAACAGATAGCAGAGATATAGATAGAAACAGATTGCTCAATTATGCATAGCCATAGTACGGTCTATGTTAATAATTAATAATGTTAATAATATTTCTAGTAACCGGGTTATGAAAACAATGGTATTGAAGGATGAATAAATACATATATTGGGATAAATGTAGACTGAACACTGAAGAAGGTAGAATAAATATTGATGTCTGAAAACTCAAACGAAGTGTGAAGGGGGGGGGGGTTATTCTAGTATTTAAAATATTTAGACTATAATTTCAAATGTAAAGGTATAATGTATGTGACATCATTGGTACCACTAATTGTGACCTTTTAGTTCCTCTAGTTTTGATTTAACTCTTTAATATAAGAAAATAAAAATGTATCCGGCTACATAGCAACCCTTATATAACCCTTATTCTATCAACAAGAATGGGTTCACACCCTTTGCTAATGGTGGATGTCAAAGTCTACTAAAGTCAACAAGAATGGGTTCACACCTTTTGCTAATGGTGGATGTTAAAGTCTACTACAGTCAACGAGAATGGGTTCACACCCTTTGCTAATGGTAAATGTCAAAGTCTACTACATTCAACAAGAATAAATTGCTACTTTTTCTGAATCAATATGTATTCATAAGTTCAATGAATGCAGTCTTGACAATGTTCTGATTATTTAAGCGCTGACCAAGCATTTACTTGTAAATCCACAATGAATGTATATTCAGCTGAGATTTCAATATGAATAGTCTGTTTCAACAAATACCGACCAGAACACAAATATTAAACATCATATTTTCAATTGGCTAATAATAGATTTTCTTTCGTGTTTTATTTTAAGCTGAAGCATCATACATTTTTTTTTTTATTTTGTATTTGAAAATAAATACTATAAATATACTATATTAGCAATTCAAAACATGTTTGATATAAATATCATAAGATCGGATATAACAAAAACATGTTTGATATAAATATCATAAGATCGAATTAAATAAAAAAACGTATATTTCCTTTAATTTACTTTAGCTCTAATGCGTGCTTAGTCTACAATTATCAATATTGTATTAACCTTGATAATTGTTATTTTAACAACGTTAAGTTTATTGGCGCAGGCATTTTTTTTAGGAAAAAAATGATGATGTACAACATTTCGATGTTCAAAACGTAAAATTAATTCTTAATTATTTGAAGCGATTATTTGTGTCATCTTTTATCCACTTGGACTAATTATGGGATGAAATGCGTTCTTCTATTTAAGTTTTTATGAGCTTTGGTCTGTTACTCAGCAATCTTTAAACCCCATGATTAACGAATAAGTGCTAAAGAGAAAAAGACTAAGACATTTTGTTTAATAGATATAATGGTGATATAAAGTCGCAGCTGCATGATCTAATGGAACAAGGTCCAATGTAAAATCAACATGCATTAGTTGATTACAGAGTTTTCAATCCGGAATTTTGGAGATATTTAAAGCAATTAACTCAATCAGTGGAACCTTAAAAACACGGGATAGAGCTTTCAGAAGAGAGTAAATAAGTCTATGACAAAAACTCAAATTTTAAAACCCTTTGGCTAAATTTTCAAACTCTTTGTTATCAAATGGTGTACACATATGATTTTCAAATTTAGATTAAATCCGACAGCATTCATTGGGTTGCAAACACATAGAAATTAGAAAATCAGAGTGTGTGGCAAGAACTCAATTTCTTTACAAAAACAAAGTTTCAACTTTAGGTCTAATAAAAATCTTAATTTTGTGTGAGAATTCTGTTCAAAATATTAACAGTTCGTGAACTATCTAAATTACAATTTGTCATATTTCATCCTTTTAATTTCCCTCCTATTTTAATTATAATCCCTTCTAACACTACTTAAGCTTATCTCTCTGCAATCCCTTATTACTCTGTCTAATCTCTTTAATAAATGTATTAATCTCAACTCCTAGAAAAGTGTAAACTGATTCCTTTAATTTCATCTTTATTCTTAACTAACTTTAATCCTCATTATACTACTTGTAAATGTAATCCCTGTAAGCCCTATAATCCCGGTAATTTCTGTTCCCTGTAAGTCCTGTAATCCATATAATCCTGTAATCCCTGTAATCCCTGTAATCCCTGAAATTCCTGTATTCCCTTTTATAACCTCAAATGTGTGCAGTTTCACTAAGAATAGTGTAAGCTGATCACTTTAATGTCATCTATACTCTCTTTAATTCTTTTTATACTACTTATTTAATCCCTAAAATCCCTTGTATTACCTAACATAAGCAGATTCTCCAAAGTAATCCGTAAATTGATTTTTTTAATTTCATCTATACTTCTTTAAACCCTTTTTCCACTACTGTAATCCCTGTAATCCCTGTAATCCCTGTAATCCCTGTAATCCCTGTAATCTCTGTAATCTCTGTAATCTCTGTAATCTCTGTAATCTCTGTAATCTCTGTAATTTCTGTAATCCCTGTAATCCCTGTAATCCCTGTAATCCCTGTAATTCCTGTAATCCCTGTAATCCCTGTAATCCCTGTAATCCCTGTAATCCCTGTAATCCCTGTAATCCCTGTAATCCCTTTAATCCCTGTAATCCAAGTAATCCCTAAAATCCCTGTAATCCCTATAATCCCTGCAATCCCTGTAATCCCTGTAATCCCTGTAATCCCTGTAATCTCTGTAATCTCTGTAATCCCTGTAATCCCTGTAATTCCTTCTATTACCTAATATGTGCAGTTTCACCAAGAATAGCGTAAACGGATCCATCTCTGTTTAGAATTTGTGGTTTTCTTTTCATGATAATATCTGCAACCTCAGCCCTGCTTTCCTCCAAACCTTCTTCACAAATAGAATATATTTAGTTTTATTCAAGAATGCAAAGTATTTCACTATCCCTCGGATTCACATATTTTCAATTAAAAAAATATGAATTACAAAGTTTGTGTAAAACTCCACTTAAACAAGTTTAATTTTGATTAAAAATTAAAGAATTATAAAACATAGAGTCACGCACCATTTAATTAAATTTAAGTTTCATTAAATAAAGAATTTTTAAAAAATCGGCTTTTTGTGATGCACTCTGCGCCCCTCGTCTGCGCCTTTAAATAACACATACTTAAATTTCTTTTTATATTGGGGGATTTTTAACCTGTTTTAAAAAATCTGATTTTTTATTTTTTTATTTCAACAAAACATGTGAGCATGGGGGAGTGTGTGTGTGTTTAAGATACAAACAAATAACCAATTGCCAAATTTGTATATATATTGTCAACTAATGTAAAAATAAAATATCTAGATCGTATAGAATTAATTAAGTAAAAATTAAACTATTTATTTGATTTTGATATCTACACTGCTAGTTCCCCAGTTCCCACATCTATTCTCATATTAATAGAGCTGGGAAGTTATTATTAACTTTATTGATAGGTATTGGCGTTATGCACATTGCACTATGCACCTTGTAAATGCATCAATACCTTAACTACCTTAAAACAACTTTAACAATTTCTTAAATGAAAATAAACGTGTTTCAACTCCCAATAAATCTATTAAAAGTAAAAGGATATTTTATTGATAAATTATATAAAATGCATTAAAAAAATATTTTAATGCATAGGACAGGGAACAAGACGTCTAAAAGACCTGTCAGGGATAAAAAATATAAAATACAACTTTTTTGTTACTTAATCTATATTTATTATTTGTTATTCTTTTCTTAAATATTCTTAATAAAAATTGTGTGTACAATTTACATCATAGTTTATAATGAAAGGTATAAAAATAGTATTCCATATAATGCTTCAAATATTAAGTAGGGTTTCCAACGTAATAGATTATTCTCTTACGCGTAATTACGTGCAGTTACGCGTAATAATTTTCATTTCGTGTAATTTCGCAGGATCACGCGTAATTGGGGAAATATTCATTTCGCGAAATTACGGCGTAATTTCACGTAATTTCTACAACGTAATTTCGCGAAATTTCGTAATGATTACGCGTAATAAGCGAAACTATAATTACGCGTAATTACGGCCTAATTTCGCGTAATTTCTACGATGTAATTTCGCAAAATTTTGTGTTAATTACGCGTAATTAGCAAAACTTCAATTTCTACAAAGTAATTTTGCGAAATTTTGCAATAATTACGTCTATGAAATTTTGAAGTTTTAACTTTTAATTTAAATAAAACAACTAACTTACAAGGAAAATAATGTCACGCAAGGTGAATCAGAAATTTCAGCCAATACTATGTTGATNTTGGATCTTAAAGTCGTCTTCCTATTCCAGAAATTCATGGTTCACTCTGTACATTCATCCCGTCTCTGTAGGAGGTGGGTGTACATTGTACAATGTACACCATAAACCCCTCTTTTCCCTTTATCTAAGGAAAGAAAGAACCTATCTAGGGTTCAAACTCCTTTATATTCATCCTCATCAGCCTTCTCTGCAAAGACGGCTACCACAATTAAGAACATTCATTAGTAAAACGATCGATTGATTATTTGAGACAAGTTAAATGCAGTATTGCAGCTTTACCAAATACATATATATATATATATATATATATATTTCACTATAGTTTCAGTAGAAGTAAATATTTCCATTTACTGATAGCACCGATTGAAGAATTCATAACTCTAATTGGATTATAATGAGTTAGATAGAGAGATAACTGCTTTACCACCATGCAATTTCTATTGGTTCAGAATAGACAACAGAATAGACTGAACCCTGAATGGATCAGGTGCTAATGGACTCGGCATTCAGGAGTGATTTGTATGTTTGTTACCAAATGCCGGCCAAACAGTAACACTTATAGAGTTGTAACAAAAATGAAAATTGTTACATTTGACATATATATTACAATAATAATCGTATTAGGAAAAGGGGTTGTTTTCAGGAGGTTATTTTCGCCTACATGGTAAAGGCTGGTAGGTATTAAATGCATTGAATCAGTGTATTTTAAAAGTCACGGAAAGAATATGTAAAATCATAAATTTATGTATCTTTCTGCTTTTTCTACTTACCCTTGGTAAAGGTATTTAGTAATTGTCACAAATTCTGATTTTTTAATCCTTATATATTTGCAACTCAATAACGTAAACGTTAGATATTTCAAAATTTGAATTATGTTTGATCATATTACACCATCTGGTTGGCAAAAACTCAATTAACTTTTAGTTAAAATGTTTGAAAATTTAATTAAGTATGTCAATAATGTTGAAAAAATAAAGACACACCAAGTTTAATGACCCAAATCTTCACATAAAAATCTGCAAAACTTAATGTTGATTTGCGACAACAACGTGGTCATATAATAAAATAAATTAATGCTCCGCTTTACAGATACCCGTTTTGAAAAGAATTTGAATAATATGCAAATCATAACTTTCTATTTTCAGATACTATGATAGAACTATGAAGAATACAATTGTATAAAAATTTATATGTTAAATTCCTTTTAACTAAAATGATGTAATTTTTTTAAAGAAGATTTTTTTAGCACAATTAAAACTTTTTTAAGTTGGATAATAATGCAAAGTCATTAAATATTGTTTTGCCAGCCACTTTATTCAGATTTTTTAGGATTTGGTGCAGTCTTGTATTGATCATTTTTGTTTGTTTTAAACTCTATCAAAATAAAATAAGCAATTTCCCGTAGAATTTTTAAAGTAAATTTTTTCTAAATAGAACTAGGTTTGCGAAATATTAGCATTGATTTTGCTTCCAATTTAAAAATTTTCAACCTGAAACGTAAATATTGCGAAAAAAGTGTATCTACAAATTTTTCCAGAATTTTATTGACTTCAAACATAAACTGATCCCAATATGACCATAACCACACACCTAGATTTTATTTTCCTGACTAACCACTATTTTTACACAATTTTAGCAGAGAAGGCCATATCAAATTTTTTTAGTTCTTTTAGTATCTAATTGATTTGTATACAATATAAAAGAAGAAGTAAGTAAGTATCTAATTGATTCGTATACAATATAAAAGAAGAAGTAAGTAAGTATCTAATTGATTTGTGTACAATATAAAAGAAGAAGTAAGTAAGTATCTAATTGATTTGTATACACTATAAAAGAATAAGTAAGTAAGTATCTAATTGATTTGTATACAATATAAAAGAAGATCTAATTGATTTGTATACAATATAAAAGAAGAAGTAAGTAAGTATCTAATTGATTTGTATACAATAAAAAAGACAAAATAAAGTGTTCAAGAAGAAAATATTTTAATATCTCTGCAAATAGACATTTTGAAAGTAAAATTAGTAAAACATTCATTTTTCATTTAAACTTTTTAAGATGGATTTTTCGATAATGAAATCAAAACATAAAAAAAAGATTGTTTACTAATATGTTGAAAACATTATTAAATTTTAACTAATCTCTATTTTTTGGATAGCCCTGCGTCCGAATTTAATGAATTGAAGCCGAGTCTCAAATCTCCGAAAAACCGGTTTCATTCAAGCGCCGGCTTCAATCTTGAAAAATTTAATACGAATTCAAGTGGAAGCAACAAAATTTGAGCCACAGCTTAAATTTAATCCGCGGCTCAGATTCCTTAAATTCGGCCTCTGGTTGAGTGATATCAGTCAAAGTTTAGGAAACACATTTGAAACTCTAATTATTCCATTATAAACTTTAAGTATTTCAAACTGGCCTTGTTTGTCTTTATTCAGCCAAAACTAATTTGGCGATGGAAACTTGNGGGTTGCACGCTTAAATGCCACTTTAATGACCGTAAATTTTAACTAGATGCAGACTGTGTCACCAACTAGCCCTTCCAACAGAGCTAGGTCAACTGTATTGACCCCTGACGTATGTCTGTCATTGTAGTTTGTGTACAGGCGGGGCAGTACAGTAAAGGTCGGTTCAGTTCAGATTTAATTGTTCATGAGTTAAGAGGGGAGGGGAGAGGAAGGGGGTGAATTCATTACAAAATTGTGTACATATGCTGCATGCATGGCACTTGTAAAATATTGCACCGCTGTGGATCACGCAATAGTTAGACTGCAGTGTGTGAAGGGGTGAAGTCGATAAATACCTGTTAATAGGTAGAGTAAGGTTTTCTCCAGTATGTATAACCTGAAATAGTCATCTTTCAAATCAATTTAAACCAATGGTCAATGTCTCAGATTTTGCTCAATATTCCAGGATACCAATTTTAGTATAAACTATTTAGGAAAATCCAATATTGTATTTTTGACGATCTTATAGGTCTTTTTGGCGTTTTAAAATATCTGTTTTGAAATTTGTAATTGAACTCAAGTTTGATAAGACCTAATTCGAGGTCAAAATATGTAATCAATACAAATGAGTCTTATCTTTTTATAACAAATCATCGTTTTTTTGGTGTTCTGAATCCAGTAATGGATCCTGTTTATGCCCTTGACCTCCAAATATAGTTAACCTCCGGAGGTTAAAATTTATTATCTCTTAAATGGATCATGTTAGAAATCATTGCATATTTAATGATTTAAGAGATATGATACTTTCTGTGAAAATATATTTCCCAATTTTTTTCAAAAAATCTGTAAATTATGAAAATAGATCAGCTGTTCATTATGATAAGTTTATCATTATAATTTTTATAATGATAAAATATTTCATATTCATATATATACTTTGCTTGTCTGAGTGTCTCTTTTTTTAGTATCCAAGAACGTCAAATCGGCTGAACCGATCAGGCCCAAATTTTTGTGGAACCGCACGTGACCCCAGGGAAGGTTTATAGATCATCGAATTTTACAAAATTGTCCTCTAACAAAATTCGATTTTTGAAAACTTTGAAAATCCACAAAATTTTTTTATAAATCCGCAAATTTTTTGTTTTGTTTTTGTATAAAAAGGTATAAAAAGAGAACATGTTCACAATTGAAAAAGAAGATGGGCGTGAAGCGCACTTAAAGAGAAGTAGTATATTTAATAAATTAAAAAAAAAAAAATTATAATTAAGGTTTATGCAGGTTACCACAGAAAATTTTAGCCGGTTTAATATTTATCCAAATATTGTCTAAACATTTCTTACTTGACACTTGAAGAAACATATTTTGTGTAAGAATACTTCTAGTTTCTAGAGTCTACTCCCCAATATCCTTAATGTACAGAGAAACTGTACACTAAACCATTACATTACTCTTTAAACATTTCCCAGGGAATAAACTATTTGCTTTTAAAAGTTTAGATACAGTTAAGGAGAGAGAAGCAATAACAGGAAGTAATCGTTTTAAAGAGACTGCAGAGACAAATTCAAGAAACCATTAATTTATAAAGTGGCGTGTCCAATGTTAAACAATACCCTTTAAACATTTATCTAACCTCTGTTAGCCCAATGAAAGACTTAAAGGTACCATCATGAATCAGGCATGCAACGCCTTTAATTGATGATTACACTTAAACTATACAGTTAACAGTCCCTTTCAGTTTACCTTATTTAGATCTGGGTGTTTATACCAGTTGATTGTGGATGGAGGATTGCTGTCTGCTTTACAAACTGGAAATAATTTTTTTTTTTCAAAATCATCAGAACTGATAAAACGGGTTTGTTTAAAAAAAATATCTGGACCTTTTATAAATACCTCTAAATAGGCCTTGTAAAGACTAGAAATAATGTTTTTTTTTGGTGGGGGGGGGGCGTAATAATATATCCTATTTACCAATGGAAGCAATCTCATTTTCGGCAACTACCTCTTTTCTGCTTGAGATACTCACAGTTGGCGGATCTAAAGAAATATATAATTTTTTTTTTTAAGTATTAATTTTAATCCATTAAATGTTTACAAAAACTACTTAACCAAAAACAATTTTACCTATTACGTACCTCACTTTAAAACTAAAAATAGGAATTTTTTAGAGAATTAATTTTATTGTGAAATGGTCCGGTAGGGGGCTGGGCAATAATTCGTTTTAGAATGGAAGTTTTTGAAAAATGATCAAAATGTACGTTTGAAAATAGAACCAATCGTTGATTTATAATAGCGTAAAAACTAACGGTTTCTGGTCAAAAATTGTTAACAAACGGAGGTTTTGGAAAAATAACAGAAAATTACGTTTAAAAAAGAACCAAGCGTTAATTGATAACGTAAAAACTAACGGTTTCTGGGCAAAAGTTCCTTTAAAGAACGGAGGTTTTGAAACAATAACAGAAAATTACGCTTAGAAATAGAACTAAATCGTTGATTTATTAAGTAAAAACTAACGGGTTCGTTACATTGATTTAAGTAATCGATAACGATCAAATTAAAAAAGAAAGCTTAGTCCTTTTGTGTAAGTGGGTTATTGTTTGTATGTGCCCCCCCCCCCGCTCCACTAAACGCTACTATAATGTCGGTCAAATTACTGCAGAACGCACCAAAAGCTTGAGGGTACCCCCCTCCCCCTGAGCCCAAAATGTTTAACAGGGAAACCTTGAGTCATAACTTATGTGATGTGAATCCGGGATCAAGCATTGATCTCCGTCTTGTACAAGATCTACGGACTAATTTAATTTATCGTCGATATCCCGTTAGGTTCATATCCTGCAGGGATAACTGTAACTGTTGGATCAGCATTGATTCTCACATTTAAATTACCAATATTGGAAAACGAGTCCAACTGTTCAAAAACAACAATATCTACACAAAATCTGATAATTTTTTGGTTTAAACATTAGATATTATAAGATATATATCATAAATAACGCCCCCAGGCTCCTACCTGCCCCCCGGCTCTAATGATAATGTACAATTTTCTGTCAATGAAATAAAAAATTTGAAAAATATTCTGAAAATAGATGATCCATTAACAAATAAATGTAATGTTATGTATATGGACTGTTGTCAATTGATACAGTCGGAAATAACGTAATCAGTATAATGAACTGCCATTGGCTGAAGTTCTGGTGACGAAACACGGACTATATGTAATAATATTATCAATTATATCTATTAAAAATGCGAAATGCAAATTAAAAATTATGATAGGAGCAAACCTGAGATTCTCAGGCTCCTGTGGGATATCGTCGTTTTCAGATTGGTTGCGTACTTGTTAAATATGATCTGTTTAATACTACAACTTTTATACAAAATACATATATATAAATTTGACATGGACATTGGACAATGCTTTTAAGGGTACTATTGTGAATCAGACATCTTTGCCTGAGGGTCACTTGATATTACACTTACAGTTCTTAATCTAACTAAATGAATAATATCTTTTTTATAATTTGATCCTGGATTGTATCTGTATGTTTGTTTTAAATATAGTATAATAACCCTAATTCATATTTCTTGTCATATGTTCGTTAATTTCAGAAGAGACCTATTGATCAATACATTTCACCTGTACAGTTACACAAAATATAGCTTAGTTGAATATGAATCACTGTTTTATTACGGTCAGAAATATACCATTGCTCTGAAGAAAGGATAGAGTTTGAGAGAGTTGTATCTGGATTTATACATAATTAAAGAACTATTGGATTAAGGCAATTATCACAAAAGTGGTGACTGCAGATGAGACCTATAAACCCTAGTTAAATGCCACGGAATCCAATGAAGAAAAGTACAGTGAAAACCTGGTTTAACGGGGTAATAAAAAGAAACCCTAGAAGGAGAAACTGTATCAGATGAAACAGTAATGGTGCAACAACAAGTTAAGACTGCAAACAGCGAAAGTGTAACAATGGACAGTTTTGGATTTTGCCCGGATGTGAAGGAAGCTGGAACAGCAGGGGAAACCCCTCTACTCACAGAGTTTCAAATCCTAATGCAAAAGATGGAGCAAATTGAGCTCCGGGTTAGGGATCCAACAAAAAGTGGAAGCAGTGGAGACAAGAAAATAAAATTACTCATTTGTGCAGATGTGGGAAAATAATGCGACACCGTAAACCCAGGATTCCATTGCAAGAGTACAGCCAATGTTAGAGCAGAATAAGAAGACAGATCCGACACAAAGATACCTAGAGAATCTAGATGGATTAGTTACAACTGGAGCAGCAACCACATATACATACCTGAGCTTCGTAAAGCTAATTTTAAGAAAGATATTGTATGGTAATTTTTACCAATCTTACTTTTTTTGTTGCGTCTTTAAGGAGAAAATTGTTAAAAACGACTTAATCCGAAGAAAGTTGCAATATTCTTAACTTGGATCAGAAAAAAAGATCAATTTAATTCCAAACAAATCATTCACATATTACTACCTATAATCATTAATTTTTTCGACGCCTTCGCATTTATTTTAATATTTCATAATATTTTTTACTTGTTTCATATACAATATACTTTAAAGGACGATTATCTGGCCAAATTTTTCCGAATGGAAACCCTACACTCAACTCTTCATTTAATCATTTTCACACAGAGGAGAAGATCAAATTTAGGTGGCATTACAAGTTCGACACTATGACCTCGTAGCTTCTCTAGTTTTGATTTTAAGCACTAGCATGATTAAAGAAAATTTATTCATGGTTACATACTAGAAATTCTTGTTCTTCTTTATAGCTTTTTAATAAAAATTTAAAGTTGACGTTATTTGTCATGCAATCTATCTTAAGTCTATCGATTTATTAACAAAGTATATCTTCTACTGTATATATCTATATATAAATTTGGCTTGTCTGTCTGTTTGTTTGTTTGTCTGTCTGTTTGTTTGTATCCAATAAACGTCAAAACGGCTGAACCGATCGGGCCCAAATTTTTTGTGGGACATCACGTGACCACAGGGAAGGTTTATGAATGATCAAAATTTCAAATATTTGTCTCCATCAAAATTCGATCTTCATTAATTATTAATTCTAATATGATATGCAAATGCATACATACAAAATTTCACGATATGCTGAAAAAAAAACATTAAAATTAGAATGTTAGTATTTATAAATGAACCAGAATAAATTTAATGAAATATAATTTATTTTGTGAATACTTTTTAACCCTTATTTTAACCAGCATATACTCTAATATATTACAATGATTATTTTTTAAAATTTATTTAAACAATAAAATTACATACGTATTTAGACCGGTATCTAATTAATTTTAGGTTTATCAAAATACATTTCATCTGTCATTTTCTCTCTTCAATACCCCCTCCCCCTAGCCCTCCCAAATTCTAAACCTCCAGAATCCTCCTTAAGAAACCTTCAATTCTATCCACCCAACTAATATTTTCGCGCATAAAACGTTAAAAAGACAGCAGTTGTAAATCTAACATCTAACAAAATCTAACACTTGAAAGTAAGTGAACACTCCCTTAAAGAGTACCCCCCCCCTCCCCCTCCATTTTACAAAAACCACATATTTCCCTCAACGAAGGATGTTCCGGGAAGGGAGGAAAACTTTCAGGAAAAACTCTCAAGTTTTTAGAATCATTAATTTAATTAGGATTTCACAACTTTGCAGAATAATTATCAACATTTTACATAAAAAGAGAACCAATAGCTCAACCATAACCAAACTTGAGAGTACGAGGAGAATTTCACTGAAGAGGAACTCCCCCCCCNTCTTATCCTCAATGCTATGATCACCATTGAGTAGGAACCATATATAAACCTAAACTACTATTTTGAGAATATAATTTAAAAACCTGTACACATTCAGTTAATCCAGTTTAAGAATAAGACAAAAAACACTCATACATTAACAAAATGTTAAACAGGCGAAAAATACACTCAAATGTTAAAAAGGCAAAATGTTATACAGGCAAAATGTTATACAGGCAAACTGTTATGCAGGCTAAATGTTATACAGGCGAATGTGTACTAGGCGAACGTGTACTAAGACGAAAGTGTACCAAGTGAAAATGTACCAGGCAAAAAGTTACTGACCCACCTACACCCCTGAAAAGGAACTTTTTATATAAACCTACACCCCTAAATAGGAATTTTTTATATAAACCTACACCCCTGAGTAGGGACTATATATAAACCTACACCCCTATGTAGGGACTATAGATAAACTTACACCCCTGAGTAAGAACTATATAAAATCCTTCACCCATGAATGTGTACTATAGATATAAACCTACACCCCTTAGTAGGGACTATATATAAACCTACACCCTTAAGTATGGACTATATAAACCTACACACTGAGTAGAGACTATATGAACCTACACCCCTGAGTAGGAACTATATATAAACCTACACCACTGAGTAGAGACTATATATAAACCTACACCACTGAGTAGAGATTATATATAAACTACACCCCTGAGTAGGGACTATATGAACCTACACCCCTGAGTAATAACTATATATAAACCTACACCCCTGAGTAGGGACTATATGAACCTACACCCCTGAGTAGGAACTATATATAAACCTACACCACTGAGTAGGGACTATATGAACCTTCACCCCTGAGTAGGGACTATATATAATCCTACACCCATGAATGAGTACTATAGATATAAACCTACACCCCTGAGTAGGAACTGCTGAAAACCATTAACTCCAATTATCTCTACTCTAGAATCCATGTTAAAGAAATAAATTAGAAGAGGGCTTGGAAACAATAGGGGAAAATATGAAGAGGGTTCATTGAAGGTATAGGTTGAGGAGAACTAATATGAAAAGGGTTAATGGAAGGTATAGGTTGAGGAGAACTAATATGAAAAGGGTTAATGGAAGGTATAGGTTGAGGAGAACTAATATGAAGAGGGTTAATGGAAGGTATAGGTTGAGGAGAACTAATATGAAAAGGTGGTTCAGGTAATTCTGTTCTTTACATTTAGTTCTTATTAAAAATCGATGATTTCAAATCAAATCATAAAATAATATTGTTGTATTTATTTGAAAATCTTAGACCAATTAGTTAAATGGTTAGGGGAAGGGAGGGTATTAAAAGATTTACTAAGGTTTTAAGTAATAGATATTTTTTTGTCAATATTAGCATGTAACACATGTTATACTTGTTTATTTTTCAAATATGAAAAATGTTATTTTTTAGGGCCAAACAAACTAAAGGGAAAGCTTAAGGTTAATTGGAGGTCCTGGCAGAAAGTCAGTGTATCTAAACTTAAAACCCATTTTTACTCATTTTCATAAAAATTAACACTATTTTTGACAGATTTTGAATTTGAGATCAGAATATGTATATCTGAAAATATATCAATATACAGACAGGATGTACTTGGCTGTAGTTAGTTTTACGTGCGCCAGCTGTTTTTATAATGAGTGGATTTGCTTTTAGCAAAATCAAATAAACTTTGAATAAAATAAGTTTTCAACTTTGACAAACATTCTTTTTCTAATGGTTTAAATACATCTACAAAATAATGTTCGTTAGTATTGCATGCTGAACAATAAATTAGATGTCTATTCATTATAATTACTAACAATTTACTAATTACTAAAAGGTCTATAATTAACTGTTAAATTGTCAACTAATACTTACAAAGAACTGAAATCCTACGGGAATCTTCTGCCCTCCCCCTGGACAAAAGATTAATTAGATAAAAATTAATTTGAAAAAGAGATTATATTTTTCCTTTTCATAAAGTATTCTTGGACCTATCTTTAAAACCAAACATCAGATCAAAAAGAGACTGTGAACATAATTTCAACTGAACCGTCGTTTTAAGAGGAATATATCGGATTCCGAGCTGTACTCTTGAAACCTTTAATTAATCAATAATGCGGGAGCTAAAAACTTTAATTGATCAATAATTAATGTGGGAGCTAAACACTTTATGTGATTAAAAATGTTGAAGCTAAAAACTTTATGTGATCAAAAATGTTGAAGCTAAACACTTTATCTGATCAANTTTGATCAATAATGTGGGAGTTAAACACTTTATGTGATCAATAATGAGGGAGTTAAACACTTTATGTGATCAATAATGTGGGAGTTAAACACTTTATGTGATCAATAATGTGGGAGTTAAACGCTTTATCTGATCAAAAATGTTGAAACTAAAAACTTTATCTGTTCAATAATGTGGGAGCTAAACACTTTATCTGATCAATAATGTAGGAGCTAAAAACTTTATCTGATCAATAATGTGGGAGTTAAACACTTTATCTGATCAATAATGTGGGAGCTAAAAAATTATGTGATCAATAATGTGGGAGTTAAACACTTTATATGATCAATATTGTGGGAGCTAAACACTTTATGTGATCAATAATGTGGGAGCTAAAAAATTTATCTGATGAAAAATGTGGGAGCTAAAAAATTTATTTGATCAATAATGTGGGAGTTAAACACTTTATGTGATCAATAATGAGGGAGTTTAACACTTTATCTGATCAATAATGTGGGAGTTAAACACTTTATGTGATCAATAATGTGGGAGTTAAACACTTTATCTGATCAATAATGTGGGAGTTAAACACTTTATCTGATCAATAATGTGGGAGCTAAACACTTTATCTGATCAATAATGTGGGAGCTAAACACTTTATCTGATCAATAATGTGGGAGTTAAACACTTTATTTGATCAATAATGTGGGAGTTAAATACTTTATCTGATCAATATTGTGGGAGTTAAAACTTTGTCGGATAAAGAATGATGGAGCAATCTATTAACTTCTCATCAAAAATTGTTTATTTCCAAACGTGGTTTCTTTGTAAAAGGAACTCGCTCATTGTCAAGTTAAAAACCCAAAATTTGTCTCGATATTGTTTATTTGAAGATTTTAAAAGTATTAATCGGTCATGTACTTCTGTAAATGTCCCTCTGTAAATTTCCTTCTGTAAATGTCCCTCTGTAAATGTCCTTCTGTAAATGTCCCTCTGTAAATGTCCCT
>NW_019397731.1:0-14874 GCF_000591075.1 Eurytemora carolleeae | reverse complement strand
CCCCTCCCCCCAAAAAAATAGCCTGCTCTGCTTTTTATTAGGTTATAAAAATGTAAACACAACATAATCCTCTTATCTCTGCAACCCCTTTGTGATAGACATTAGATATTTCTAACAATGCATTCTGTTTGATAGAATAGACTGAGTTAGAAATATCAAAAGTTTATACTATTAGGTTGCAAAGGTATAAGACAAATTTAAGTTTGTGACAAGAGCTAAGATTCTGAAAACAAAGATTTTGGGGTTCCCAATATCTGCATTGTTATTATTCCAACTATTGTGCTTTACATTTTTTCTCATTTGTAATAGCATCTAGTAACTATACATTATTCCATTGACTTATTTTTTTATTGTTTTGAAATAAGTTCTGTTCCTTTTGATAATATGCTCTGACATCTTTAATGGAAGACCTAAATTAATTAATATGTTTTATTGATAATATACAACAATTAAGTGCAGTATGTAGCATATCTATATATGTATATATAAATTTATTTTGGGTTTCTGTCTGTTTGTATCTAATAAACGTCAAAACGGCTGAACCGATCCGGCCCGAATTTTGTGTGTCACTCACGTGACCTAAGGGAAAGTATATGAATGATCAAAATTTAAAAAATTAGTGTTTAAAAAATTTTTATTTTTATAAAATCTTGAAAATGCGCGAACAAAATTTATTAAATCCGCAATCTTTTTTTTACTGTAAAAAGAGTAGATGCTCAGAGATAAAGCCACAATCAAAAGTTAAAAAAGAAGATGGGCGCGAAGCGCCTTAATAGCCTAGTATTCTTATATTTGCTTGTTTGTCAGTTTGTGGCCCAAATGTTTTGAGTCAGTTCAAATGACCCTAGGGAAGGTTTATGGATGGTTAAATATGAAAGTGTTGCCGGTAAAAAAGTAGACATTTTTTTATAAATGTTCAACTATGTAGAACTATGTAATGTTTTTCACGGGAGTTTTCCAAGTATGGTTTTAATGTTTAGTAAGATCACGTTTACAAGAAAAAAAAGGTTCCAGACTAAGCTGTCTAAGATATCTAATATTCAAGGTTCTGTAAAGCTGTCTAAGATATATAGTATTCAAGATACTGCACAGCTGTCTAAGATTTATAGTATTCAAGATACTGCACAGCTGTCTAAGATATATAGTATTCAAGATACTGCACAGCTGTCTAAGATATATAATATTCAAGATACTGCACATTATAGCATTAAAGATACTGCACAGCTGTCTAAGATATAGAGTATTCAAGATACTGCACAGCTCTCTAAGATATATAATATTCAAGATACTGCACAGCTGTCTATGATATAGAGTATTCAAGATATTGCACAGTTGTCTAAGATATATAATATTCAAGGTAATGCACATCTGTCTAAGATATATAGTATTTAAGATACTGCACAGCTGTCTAAGATATATAATATTCAAGATACTGCACAGCTGTCTAAGATATATAATATTCCAGATACTGCACAGCTGTCTAAGATATATAATATTTAAGATACTGCACAGCTGTCTAAGATATATAATATTCAAGATACTTCACAGCTGTCTAAGATATATAGTATTCAAGATACTGCACAGCTGTCTAAGATATGTAATATTCAAGATACTGCACAGCTGTCTAAGATATATAATATTAAAGATACTGCACAGCTGTCTAAGATATATAATATTCAAGATACTGCACAGCTGTCTAATAGAGGAATGATGCTGGGTTGGAGGGGGTGAGGGTGGTGGGGGTATATGCTTAGAGTAGAAAGAAAGAGGACGGGTCAGAAGGAATGCAGAAAAAATATAGACTTTTAAATATGTTTGTTTTATTTTATG
The DNA here is from genome assembly GCF_000591075.1 of Eurytemora carolleeae. NCBI lineage: Eukaryota > Metazoa > Arthropoda > Copepoda > Calanoida > Temoridae > Eurytemora > Eurytemora carolleeae. The sequence continues at coordinate 13,044 of NW_019397731.1, read as the reverse complement.
AACCATTACTATTTAAGTTAAATTTTCCAAACCAAATATCTGAGATGGAAACTCTAAGTTTAGCTATATAGCTGAGCTCTTAAATCAAAACTTTTTTATGCTTGTTAAACTCTAAGAAAAAACACATCTGGCAACAGATTGAATTTGGTGTAGACCTCGCTTTGTTCAAATCTTCGAACTTTGACAAATTAGAGACTGTGTGCATATTAGTAATATAATAAGTAATAACCGATCCAATTTTAACTATTAATCATGGGATCTTTTTGCTAAATTCGTACCGGCCCGGCAGTTTCCCCACACTGTTTAAGAAATCTTTAGGCTCCAGGATTGTTTTTAATCTCATGCAAAGTATGAAATCAAGAAAAGTGTTTTAGTATATTTAAGTGAGATGTNTTTTTGTGCTAATTAAGGATGAAATATTTATATAAATTATTTTGAATGAAGATTCCTTGCTAGGCATGATATTTTTAGATCTTCACCCTCTCTCACACTTGCTTCATCAAATACAACCTAAACACAGATGGTTTAGAAGATAAGCAATAGAAAATAGAATTAGCAAAATAAAATATTAATTGTAAACAATTTTAAATTCTCAAAAATTTACCAAAAGTAAATTAAAACCTGTTCTTTACATTTAAACGAACTTTTACATTAATTTAAAAAACCCAAATTATCTTTCAGAAGAAGAAAAATGTTGGAATTTTTAAGAATTTTTGAATATTAGATTTAAAATATAATTATTTCTGAAAAATTTCCCCTCTGGATTGAAAAGAATATTTCACTGACAATTATCTACCCAATTTAACAAATTTTAATGTTTTGTATTTTCCTTCTTTCCGTCCAATTTCATACATTTCTTCTATTAAACAACTCTATTTACCCAATGGAACAGTAATTTTACATAGAGGTGGTTTCACGTTAATCTCTATTTCCAGTGTGGGTGTTAGATTCACTATGGTACATATTTTCTGAGTAACAAGGAAGTTTTTCTATCTTGAAAAAGCTTTACTCAAAGAGGATGCTGTTAGTCATTTTCCTTGAAAAAGGTATAAAAAGCATTGTTTTGAATCAGGCATGTCAATTGATAAATAGGGGTTCGCTTGAAATTACGTCTACAATCTCTTTTAAGTATTTCCTTGACAAGCTTTTTTAAATTTACCTTTACATCCGGTGGATACTCGACATCAAGAGATATCCTAGTCGTCTACAAATATTCAATTATTTTCATAAAATTTAAAAATACTTTTCATCAATTCTATTTGAAATCTTGAAATTGAAATATTGATATTGGGTTTTTAATCTTATTTTTTTAAACTAGGATATTTATGAATTTGTCATATTTAGTACTACTCTAATTGGATTAACTCTACTTGTGGTGTGACATCCATCCTATTCTGTGCTTGACAACCCTATCCTTAGTACTACTCTGATTGGATGAACTCTACTTGTGGTGTGACATCCATCCTATTCTGTGCTTGACAACCCTATCCTTAGTTCTAATCTGATTGGATGAACTCTACCTGTGGTGTGACATCCATCCTATTCTGTGCTTGACAACCCGATCCTTAGTTCTAATCTGATTAGATATATGAACTCTACCTCAGGTGTTACATTCATCCTATTCTGTGCTTGACAACCCTATCCTTAGTACTACTTTGATTGGATGAACTTTAACTGTGGTGTGACATCCATTCTATTCTGTCCTTGACAACCCTATCCTTAGTACTACTCTGATTGGATGAAATCTACCTGTGGTGTGACATCCATCCTATTCTGTGCTTGACAAACTATAACAACTCCGTCCAACTCCTTTCCAACCTAAATAATATTATGCTTAATGGGACTTGTAAAGAAATTCTAAGTGGTGCCCTCTACGTAAAGAAAAAAATGGTCTATACACAACGGTAACCTTAAAACCTATATCTGAACAAGCACTGTGGAAGAAATCATCGAATTTCTAGGTCAACCTAATAAAAGCATGGGGGGGGGTTAAGTGCATAATTCTGACAACTACACCTTCATTTTTTTCTGTAAAAGACAACACAATTGAAAATAATCCATTGTAAAGTTGTAAACATTAGTATCTTATTCTTTCTTAAGCGTACTAAGCCTTTGAGTTTACCGTTGTGAATGGGACATTCCATAAACTTTGAAAATAGAGCACCGTTAGAGAAAATTAGAGTTTTCGGCAAGTAATTAGAATTTACCTTGATTTTAATTGTTGAAATTGTTGTAAACATTCTGCCCATTTGCTCTACACGGGTTCTCACGTCATACTGTACTGTACTGCTGTTCATGAACAACCAATCAATCTAGACATAAACATCAGGAAATTTAAAAAGAACAGGCGCTTCATATTCCTTTTCTAGCGACTAGTTTAGCATTCAACTTTTACTTTTTCTTCGTACGTTGCAATGAACAAAAATATTTTGGCGGATTTTTCTGTTGAAAATGGTGCATTTTCCAAAATTATGAATACCGGCATTTTTTTCAGTCAGAAGTTTTCAACTTTGACCTTCCATTAAATTTCCCAGGGTCATGTTAGTTGCAAAAAAAGTGTGGGTCCAATCGGTTCAGCTGTTTTAACGTTTTTATTTGATACAGAAAAATAGACAAACATATAGATAATCTTAACTAACACGCGATGATTATTTAATGAATGTTTAAAAATATCTCAACAAAATAACACAAAATCTTGAAGTTTTTATGGGAAATTCGCAATATTGGATTCCAGTTTTAGGAAAACAACATTGAAATCTAAATCTGTCTTAAACGTTATATTTAAATACAAAACAAGTTTTTATGTAACAGGTTTGTATTCTCATACTGTAAATAGAAATGACATTTTTACGTATTTTAGGTTTCTTTTCTTTTAGAATTTAACATTATATTTGATTAGTTGTATTTTATTATTAAATCATATTATTATTCATTTACAATTAATTAACAGGGAAGGAAATCTACCAAGGGTCCCCAGGGCCAATTTTGTCAAGAAAACATCCAGCGCCTAGCAAGAGATGTTTTGCAAGCAAATTTGGTCCAGGAAAACGGGTTTCCTGGACCAAATTTGGTTAACTTCAAATTTTAAATTTTCGATAAAGTCGTTTAAACAATTTTATCGCCGTTTGAGATGAAACTGGCCTAAACTTTTCATGAGTTAGAGCTCAAAAGGTGGTACAAACTCTTATACTCTTATAGATAGATTAACTTGAATTAAAATGTTATTTTTTGAAACTAATTGATCCAGTTTCAGATTTACCAATGTTTATATGTTTCGAATTTTCTTGCCATCACTTTTCATAGTTTCCTTTAGTTTGAATATTTTAACAAAGAGTCACGCAATATGTTGAAGAGATTTCATTTTTGAAAAGACACGAGGATTCCCTGACATTTTGTTAGCTTTTTAAAGAAAAAATCCGGCATTAAAAATGCATATGGCTTGCATGCCAGAATTTTAATTCAATTTTAAAACTTTTAAAACAGATAAATCAAAGTAAATGATGGTTTAAAGCATGAGTACATAAAAATAAAAACGCAACTACAGTTAGAATCTAATATTGTTTCATAAGGGGTCCGCAGTACATTTTGAACAGGTTAATTTGTTCAAAAATGAAAATGAAATAAAAATTCACTTAGAAAATTATTGTTTTATATTTCTTTCTGGTACTGTATAAGATTTAGGAATAGATATATTATTTGAAGTTTTAATTTAAAATTTAAAATTATTTACTTATGAATAATTTTCTTTAAAGAATTACCGTTGATGGTGGTTTTCCATTTCTAGAAACACAAGTTAATTCCATCCACTCCCCAGCACCTGTACTCAGTACTCCGCTCCCTCCTCCCTATTCAATATATATATAGTTCCATCCACTCCCCAGCACCTGTTCTCAGTACTTCACTCCCTCCTCCCTATTCAATATATATAGTTCCATCCACTCCCCAGCACCTGTACTCAGTACTCCGCTCACTCTTACCTATTTTATATATATAGTTACACCGACTCCCCAGCTCCATAATCAGTAATCCACTCCCTCCTCCCTATTTAATATATATAGTTCCATTCTCTCCCCAGCCCCAGTACTCAGTACTCCACTCCCTCCTCCCTATTCAATATATATATAGTTCCATCGACTCCCCAGCACCATACTCAGTAATCCACTCCCTCCTCCCTATTTAATATATATAGTTCCATTCACTCCCCAGCCTCAGTACTCAGTACTCCACTCCCTCCTCCCTATTCAATATATATATAGTTCCATCGACTCCCCAGCACCATACTCAGTACTCCACTCCCTCCTCCCTATTCATCAAAGTGACCTATTCACAGAAGATGATAGTTCCATCCACTCCCAAGCTGTAATTAGCTAAATTTAGCTAAATTTTTAAGAAACCAATTTGGACATTTGCTAGTGAAATAATGTTCAAAATGTTAAGCATCAAATGAATTGGAAAAATGAGAAAAAAGAAAATTTCAACGCTAAAAGAATATAAAAAATTATTATGATAAAAGTGGGAAATGGTCCCACCCATAGACTATAAGCTATGACAGGATGAATAGTTTCCAATTAAGAAAAATTTAGCTAACACCTTTAATATCCCTAGGGAGGGTAAACTGCATGCAATCGGAAACTAATTAAAAGTTGACAGCTAAATTACCAACCATAAGTAGCTGTACAATTATATAATCAAGTGCAAACATTTATATCATTATAAGTGTAACCCATTCAAATTAAGGGGCAATTTCATATCGTAAAAATAGAAGTCGGAAGTTTTTAAAATATGTTTGCTAGCCCGCCTGTTGGAATTTATGAATTGCAAGAGGTGGTGAAACTAAAAACGGGTAGTTAAGTAAACATATTAGGCTGTTTGTTTCTATATATAAAAAAAATTAGATCAACAAAACAAATAATGATCTGTTTTTTTTATTTAAAAGAAGCAATTTTTTAATAAAAATAAAATAAAAATAAATTTACTGAAAAAAACTGAATCCCGCCACAAAATCTAATTTTCTAATCTGTTTATCTTTGCAATTTGATTTCGTACACCTAATTGATGTTACAAACTATGAGCTCTGTTTGATCCTAGTTTGAAATACCAGGGAGTAAAGGTATTGAGTATTTGCCACAAACTCAAATTTTCTAATCCTATGCAATCAGATGGTTTAACGTTTTATATTACAAAAAATCATTATTTGATACAACAGAATTCACGGTTTGAAATATCTAAGGTCGACGAACTTTGATTAAAAAACATTCAGACATCGAAGCAAGCGGTTAGTATAAATCGTTAGTTTTTGGAATGAATCAATATTGTAAACAGCTGTTACTTATTTGCAAAGTTATTTATCTATCAATAATTCATTCCTTGTTGTTTTATACTGTCACGCAATCTAAACTTATTGTAATCGGAGCTCAAAACTTTTGCATTGTTAATTCCTTTAGAATTCACTAATCTATATACTTTTACAGTTCGATAACTTAATTTTATACCTTTCAACCATTCTTGAAAGTCTCAACAATCATAAAACAATCAAAAATAACGAAAACTCCGCTCAGGTGTTCAGGGATGAAACATTTTATCTCTTCGAATTAAAAGTTAAAAGCTCGGAAAAGATTAATCCCTATTTCTAAAGAAACAGTACACTAGATAGTTTACCTGTAGTACACTAATTAGTTTACCTGCAGTACACTAGATAGTTTACCTGCAGTACACTAGATGGTTTACCTGCAGTACACTATATAGTTTACCTGCAGTACTCTATATAGATTACCTGCAGTACACTATATAGTTTACCTGCAGTACTCTATATAGTTTACCTGCAGTACACTAGATAGTTTACCTGCAGTACACTAGATAGTTTACCTGCAGTACACTAGATAGTTTACCTGCAGTACACTAGATAGTTTACCTGCAGTACACTAGATAGTTTACATGCAGTACACTAGATAGTTTATCTTCAGTATATTTTAAAGTTTACCTGCAGTACACTTGGAGGATCGGGTTCAATGTAAACAGTAAGATTCCCCTCTCTAGAATAAAAAGTATATAAGAATATGAAGCAAAAAGTGTGTAAACATGATATTCTGTAAACTGAAAACGATATTGCCTTTGGGGCACTCAGAACCGAAGAGTTAGTCCTGGTTGATATTGGTAACGAGTAGATCTGGTTAGATACATCTTGAGAAATTGTTATGGAGTAGGTATTTGCTACAAACATATACACAGCAAGGAAAGAAAACATAAAATATATATTTGGTTAAATATCTAAAAATAATCTTCATAAATTATTTACTATAACTACACAATATGTTGTAAAGATTAAAGATTAAATGTATGAGGTTAAAGATGAACTCCATACAAAATACAATTTATCACGAATGGTTTTTTGCGACCAGACTAACTTTGTGTTAGTGTTAGTCACCGAGGAAGGGGTGGCTGCTCTCAGGGGTTTGGAATTGTTCCCAGGGTCTTGGAGTAAAATGTGATACTTTATTTGACCTCTTATGATAAGTCCTTTAAAAGGGTACTTTAAAACTGAAAATTTGCTAGACTACTAACCATGTTTACTGCTTTTGTTCAGATATATGCAGGGGAAAAAATTGCAAATTTTAATCTAAGTAGCCTCTGGCGATCATATAATCATGAGAAGGTAAACTGACAAAATTTGTTTTAGTTTTTACTTTAAAAATGTTTGGTAAATTTTTTTTCTTAGTTTTCCTCAGATATCTCAATTATTTGGTAATTTTTAGTAAAGAGCGCGCCATACAGAAGGTTCTGAATTTGTCATAGAACAATCTTTATTTTTTGACTGTTGAGTAGAGACGTATTTTTAAATAGCACACATCAATTAAAAAAAGTTTTAAGCAAAAAAATGGATTTTTTCCCAAAAATAACTTGGAAATTAGATAACTTATACAGATGTTGAGATGTATAAGACAAGCTAAAATGAAATCTTTATGTATCTAGCTAAAAAACGAGTTTTTTTTACATCTACCAATAATATTTAATGATATATTAACTAAAGCAAATGTCGTCAGTTTGGCAAATCAAAACTATATGATCGCCACAGGCTATCTTGAACTGAAATTTGCGATTTTTTCCTTGCAAATATCTGAACAAAGACGATAAAAAAGGGTAGAAGAGCCATTTTTTCAATTTTTGGTTTTAAATTACCCTTTTAATGGGACTTTTTTGTAGTTATCTAGCGGTGAAAAGGATAAGCATTACAATATGCTCACTCGAGTTTCACCACCGAAGTACACATTTTATAAATCAAATAACTGAAATAACTTTTGAAATCCTACATATAAAGTTTCTTAAACCTTGAGAATGTTTACAATACCAATAATAATAATTGATTTATGTAATTTCCCATGAACTTTCTCATAACTTGTATAGGGGTGCAAACTTTCAAAATGATATAAGATATGCGAGAATCTAGAAGTTTTATGATAAAGTTGCTAAGTATGATTTCCCCTGGGCATACTTTAATTAGCTTAACCAAATGAACTTCTTTTTAGATTAAACAACATTGATCTGTTGTTCCTTCTATAATCCTAAACAGGCTGGGGAAGGGGGAGGGGGCGTTCGACGCCCCCCCACTTAGTATTTTTTCTATCCCACTTATTTTTAAATTAAAGTTAAGATATAAGTCAGTGATAAAATATCTAAAAAAGCCAATAACATTTTTGTTATTTAAGCTAAAGATCTAGAAACTAAAATTTTGAAACTAATTTTACATTTTCCGTCCTTTTTTGACATTTTTTCAAACCTTCTTAGCACCTGAACTATCAAAATTTTCGGTTTTTATTCGATAAGCTGGCCTTGAGAAATTGGATTAAAAACATTCATTGCAACCCTATAATATATCTTTATTCTAAGGCCTTTTTCTAGGGGCGAGACAACTGGATTTCATCCAAGGACTGGATTCAATTTAAACCTGGATTTCAGCGGAGGACTAGATACTGATTATACCTGGATTTTTATCAGAGAACTGAAAGCTGATTTACCTGGATTTCATCGGAGGACTAGACTTGATTATACCTGGATTTCATCAGAGGACTGGATCCTGATTATACCTGGATTTCATCAGAGGAATAGATCCTGATTTTACCTGAATTTCATTAGAGAACTGGATCCTGATTATACCTGGATTTCATCGGAGGTCTAGATCCTATTATACCTGGGTTTCATCGGAGGACTGAACTTGATTATACCTGGATTTAATTTGAGGAATGGATCCTGATTATACCTGGATTTCATCAGAGGAATGGATCCTGATTATACCTGGATTTAATCAGAGGAATAGATCCTGATTTTAACTGGATTTCATCAGAGGAATGGATCCTGATTTTACCTGGATTTCATCGGAGGACTTGATTCTGATTACACCTTGATTTCATTGGAGGACTGGATCCTGATTATACCTGGATTTCATTGGGGGTCTGGATCCTGATTATACCTAGATTTAATCAGAGGACCTAATCCTGATTATACCTGGATTTCATTGGAGGAATGGATCCTGATTTTACCTGGACTTGATCAGAGAACTTGTTTCTTATTACACCTTGCCAAATACTTTTGCCATAATTACACTTGCCATAATACCTTTGCCATAAGAAACACTTGCCAAAAGTTAGACTTTCCATAAGTCACACTTGCCATAAGTTACACTTGCAATAATGGTTACACTTGCCATAATTACACTTGCTATAATTACTTTTGACATAATTTTCTATTTTTAAAAAGATATAAATCTGTCTTTTTTATTGTAAATGCCTTGAGCATTAATGACCTAATCTTGATTTAACCTGGATTTCATTGAAGGATTTGATTCTGATTACACCTCGATTTCATTGGAGATCTAGATCATGAATATACCTGGATTTAGTCGGAGGACCTGATCCTGATTATACCTGGTTTTTGTCGGAGGAATGGATCCTGATTTTACCTGGATTTCATCAAAGGAATGGATCCTGATTTTACCTGGATTATATTGGAGGACTTGATTCTAATTACAACTTGATTTCATTGGAGGTCCAGATCCTGGATTTACCTGGATTTAATCGGAGGAATGGATCCTGATAATACCTGGATTTCATCAGAGGAATGGATCCTGATTTTACCTGGATTTCATCAGAGGACTTGTTTTTGATAACACCTTGATCTGGGGCTCAGTTTCATTTGCCATAATACTTTTGCCATAATTACACTTGCCATAATACCTTTGCCAAAAGAAACAGTTTGAATTCATTGGAGGACTAGATCCTAATTATATACCTGGATTTCATTGGAGGACTGGATCCTGATTATGCCTGAATTTCATTGGAGGACTGGATCCTGATTGTACCTGGATTTCATTGGAGGAATGGATCCTGATTACACCTGGATTTCATTGGAGGACTGGATCCTGATTATACCCGGATTTCATCAGAGGACCTGATCCTGATTATACCTGGATTTCATTGGAGGACTGGATCCTGATTGTACCTGAATTTCATTGGAGGACTGGATCCTGATTACACCTTGATTTCATTGGAGGACTGGATCTTGATTATACCTGGATTTCATAGGAGGACTAGATCCTGATTATACCTGGATTTCATTGGAGGACTGGATCCTGATCCTCCAACTTGACATTGATACAATCCTTCATCCTCCAGCCGAACGTCGGAGATCTTTAACGACCAATCTCCTGCAAGTTGTAATATATTTAATTATTCTTTAACATCTTACTCTTCAAATGATTTTTTCATCAATTTGTTGCAGAGTTGGCCAACATTTGAAATTTGGTGAAAAATAGTAAACATAGCATACAGTTTAAATTAACACTGTTTACACACAGTAGGGGAGAAAGAAAACCACAACTTTAAGAAATTCAGATTTAATCATTTTATTACAAAAGTCAATTTTTCGGAAAATAATTGAAAATATAAAAATTTGTTCCTTGTACGTTATGTGCAAACTAAAGGATAAAAAGAAACCAAGCTTTATAATATTTCTTTATGAATATTTTAGCAAGAGCTGAATTTGGTTTTTATATTTTAGTCTTGCAAAATTTATTAAACTACTAAAATCTGTAGACGTAGTTTTGATTGATTTTCACTGGAATGGAGTCTGATGTCAGATTTACAAAATGCTTGAGAGGAGTTGTGAATCTTTAAATAGAGACTCACTTGAAATTACAAGAACAATCCCTTTAATACATATCCCCCCCACACCTCACATTTGCATTGAATATTCTGTGGGAAAAGCATGTTCCATCTTGCATACACACTTTCCAAGGAATGGAATTAATTTGGCCAAAATAAATTACAATATATTTCATCACCTACAATATTTTCTATTCAAAACAAATTATTTTATATTTTTATAATTATTTTAACTATTTCTATACTATCTTGGTAACTCAGCTTTGCCTGGAAACCTAAACTATTTTACAATTGAGCTTTCCATATATTATATTTCTAAAACCTATAAATGAGATGAAGTCCTTTTCACTCTGAAATTCAATAATCTTATTAATTATATTGCTTATCTATGTCCTAGAGCAAAGCATTATTTGGATAGAAAAAAAAATTTAGTTTTTAAATATAGTTATTGCATATGATTACCACATTTTTAATTATGTAAAAGTTCAAAAAATGCGAACAAATTTATGGATTGAAACACCAATTGCTAAATATTTGATTTTTCCAAGAATATGAGTGTAATAAATCAGCATCTAATTATGTAAATTAATCTATCCATGCACCCACTGTAACTCCCCAGGCTTTCCTGATTAAAAATAGTGGGAAATAGATTTATATTCACATAAAAACCAAATCAACCACACTTTCAAGAAATCATACCCTTTTTAACTTAAAATTGTCGTTGAAATCTTGAAAATAGTATCCATATCTTTTACATTGAAAAATTAAAAAAAAATGTTCAACCAAAATTCGTGTGATTTTTAAAAATGAATTTTTTGATAGAATCGTCCATATTTGTAACAACTGATTACTCAAAATTTTTGAAACCCTTCCACACCCCCTCCCACCTCCTTCGTAGTTTTACCAAAAGATTTGAAAAATAATCTATCTATGAATAGACTTAATATTACAAGTTTAAAAATTGAAAGTTGTTTACTAAATGCTGCGATGGTTAAAGACGAATCTATAGTTCTAAATTCCTCCATTGACTAACAGTGTTTCCCAATCTCTTCTAATATTTATGGATTAGCAGGATTCAATGCACTTCTTATGTTCTCAGGAAATCCTGGCGTTTTCAATCTTTTAATTGAAAACATTTAGAAAAGGGAATATTATTTGGAAAGGGAGCTGTAAGCAAACAAATTTCATAATGAAGGTTAAAGGGGGTTGGGGGAGGGGAGCGGGAGAGGGGGGATATGACCTTTGCTCTCTTCTTTAACCTTTAATATATAAAAAAATAAATTCTGCTTAACTTTGTGCAAATGTTCAAAACCTTTTGTTATTATTTCTATTACACAGGGTTATGATATTTACAAAAATAGCTTAAGGAAACATGTTCACAAAGGAACTTAATTCTTGCTACAAACTCTAATTTCTAAAAGGCAGTGATTGCGAAAAAAAGGGGGTATAGGTTTACGGCGATAAATAAATGCTTTTGATCGCTACTAATCTTACTTCTATCTGGTGGTTTTATAAGGAGAAAATTGTTAAACCGACTTGTAACAAATAACGTAGAGTCCACACAAATTGAGAAAGTTAAAACATACTTAAAAACTATAAAAAAAAACTATAAAAAACTATAAAACTATAAAAAGAAGAATTTTCCAGGCTCTATAACCATCCTCAGCAGGGAGGGTTACAGTATTGCATATAAAACTAATACAAAATATTATAAATATCAACTGTATACAAAAAACAGTCGATGACTATAAGTTTTAATATCCAAAAGATTTGTTTGATATCAAATTGATTTTTTTTTCGATCCGAGTTAAAGTTAAAGTTAAACAGTCCGAAACTTTTTTCATATTTGCTGAAAAGAAAGTTCATTGGATTTAGACATAGAAAATATACCCAGTCAGTTTTACACAACTTGAATTTAAAATCATTTTATTAAAGGGAGTGTTCCCAAAACACAAAAATGGGATAAAGAATCAATTCTGTTTAAAATTGAAAAAAACGGCCCTATTTTTACCTTTATCTGCTACCTTTCGTTTTTGCACAAACCTTGAAACATAAATTAAAAGTTATGTGAGAGAAAATTATGTGTTCCACGGAGAACAGTTTCAATCAGCTTCTCGGGAACAAAAATCACCTTTTTTTTTTTGGGGGGGGGGTTAAAATATCCTAAATGTATGATGGGTTGTATAGTGTACGTGTGTAGGGCTTTTCTCTCTCTTTAAAAGTGAAGGCACGCTCACAAAAACGTGAAAGATGTATCATTTAAAATTCGGGTTTCTTTAAAACCTACAGCTTGGTGTATCAGGTATTTTAAATTGACTAAAAAGATTTGAATAATGAAAATTCATGAAAATAATTTAAAGGCGATGAGAAAACAGGAAATTATGTAAATAATTAAACTCAAATCTAAGCCTTATATCTTTGAAACCTGATGCCGTAGACCTTTGATACTATGAATTATATTAGTAGTTTGAAATATCAAAGGTTTACACAATCTGGTTGCAAAGATATAGGAATTATAAAATTAGAGTTTGTGACGTAAACTCAGTTCCTTCCTCAATAATGTCTATACACCTGCACTATTCTATTGTATCCTTGAAATATATATATATGAATTATATTACTCGCTTAAAATATCAAATTTATTATGCAGTTAAGCATTAAGGCCTGAATGCATAAATCAACCTGCCATGAGGGTTAAAATAATAAAAAAATGTTTGCAAATGTTTAAAAAAAAGTATTTTAACACTCTTAACTAACCAGGGCGTAGCCGCTAAATTTGTTTTGTTTCTTTTCATGTTCAACCGCTTGTATGATTAGAATACAATGTTCAAACTTACAAAGTTGTTTCGCTACTTAGCGATTTCCCTAAAGACCTAATATATGTACCGTG
>NW_019397730.1:23841-46404 GCF_000591075.1 Eurytemora carolleeae | reverse complement strand
AAATAAGAAATAATAAAACTCAATTAGTTTTACATCAACATCTATTTAATATCAATATCTGTGTATATCTGTAGTAAATGCCCTACTCCATCAGGGTTTTTCAAACAGGTATCTATCCAGCTACAACTCATTTTCACTTTACTATCAATGCCAAAACCTGGACACTAACTTGTAAACTATCAATGCCAAACCAATGGGCACGATCTCGTCAGCTATCGATGTCAACACGGACACTTGCTGGTAAACTATCAATGCCAAACCAATGGGCAGAATCTTCTCAGCTATTGATGTCAACCGGACACTAGCTTGTAAACTATCAATGCCAAACCAATGGGCACAATCTCCTCAACTCATTCGTTAAAACAAGGAACGATTACTCTCTCACCGTAATCAAAGCGGAGTCTACCAACTGAGTATATTTAGGTTCTAGATTAAAATTTAAGTTATAACAGAAAAAATAGGAAATTTGAAAGTTAGCTTCATTCTTTTTCTGTAGTGCAGTGGTGGTGCATATTCTAGTATATTCAATTTATTTTCTGACAGCCAAGATTCAACATTTAGAGATTTAAAAAAGATAATATTTTTCATAGAAAACAAAAACCTATTATTTTCTTGTTTTATGTCTAATGTCTAACACTAGTCAAATGTAGGTTTTTAAGGTAAATTCAATTGTACAAAAAAACCAAAAGATGGGAGTTATTCTATGACCAACTGGTAAGAGATTCATGAAGAGAACAAATTATTTGGTGTACAGCCTAAAATAAAAATTTAGCATTTTAGTTTTGCCCTTGTATTACCATATAAACACTAATTAGAAACAGAATAGCTATATTTATTTTCAACTGTTTACAATTAAATTCTCATGCTTGAACAACTAAATACTACTTTTTTAACTTGATTCCATGATCTTCATGATCTTCGTTAGAGGCATACCGATGATAAGTTTTTTTGAAGTTACAGTGAACAGCCTCGCTACATTGTTCTGAATAAACTCCCAAAGAAGTCTGTGTGTGGTCTAGAAAAGGCTGAACGTGATGAAGAAGTATATGACCTTTCCAGCCAAAGCGCATATTAGAGTTGAGATTGTTTTCCACATACATAGTCACATAGTTTAATTCATTAGAAAATTCCTCTATGGTAAGCTGGTACCCGTCCATCTGGTTCATGCCAAAACAGGCAAAAACTACTTGTTCAAATTTGAATAAAAGGCCAACAATTGGTAAATATTCTGGACAATTATCTGTAACAAAGATATTTAGGTCACCAAGTTTCTTCAGGACCATCTAGGCCGCCACCATTGTAGCCATGGAAACTAATACCATTTTACTTAAACCATTCTGATACAAGAGCTCCATTACAGAGAAGAAGAGAGCAAACTGTTCCAATTTTCATAAGTAAACGAAGCTCTGGTGGCAGAATCACATCTAAGACTAGTTTTTCTAGCGGTTCTTTAAGTAGACATGGTTGGATTACATTCTTAAATTGTTTCATATTTTTGTATCTGTGCCATTATACAATAGAGACAACTGTGCTTCCCTCCATGTGCGCTAATTCCTAGAATAATGTTGAGCAGCTTTAGATCGATCTGAGGCTATGTGAAATTTCAAATCGTTTAGATGAGTTTTTTTAAAAGTATACTCATATTGTGATGGGATTCCGGAATATCTTTTACAGCAGCGATTTATATAACTTTATTAACTTCAGTATCCTTTACTTTCTGGCTCTCCGTAGTTTCAGGTACAAAAATGGTCATAATAAGTTTCAGAGATCCACTGCACCTCCATCGATACCGACCCTTACTAATGCATCAACTGGATCTATTTTTCTCATTCCACTTATGCTGTTGGGCAAATTCAAGCCTGGGGATTCAACATCTTTTCATCATAGTCAGGATTAGAATACATTCGTATCATGGCAACCAACTTCTCCGCCTCCCCAGGTCTATTCAGATCTCTGCATTTCTGGTTCTTTATTCCACATGTGGCGCAAATAAAAATTCTGCACAATATGTGCGATTTTATTTGATAAGGCATGATAAATTACTTTCCAAAGATGTGTACTGGACACTGTGTACAGAATTATTCCGTAGATTTCCCCCAACATTTCGCGGATTTGTTCAAATTTAAAGTAACTTTTTCAGAGAAAATAACAGAAAAAAAACAGAAAATTTAATAAATTTAAATTCAAAATATATTTGGAGGCTGTACACCAAATAATTCGTTCACTTCATGAATCTCTTACCAGTTGGTCATAGAATAACTCCCATCTTTTGGTTTTTTTGTACAATTGAATTTACCTTAAAAACCTACATTTGACTAGTGCTAAAGAGAGATTGATGTTTTTAAAACTTTTCCATGAAATTTTTCAAATTAATTTAAATTTTGTATCAGGTATGCCGCGATATTGTTTAAGAAGCAGAGATATGTTTCTGGTCAATACAAAGTCAACCTCAAGATAGTTTGTAAGGTATGTTATTCTTTTTTATTATTAATCAAGATTTTTTGATTTTTCATTTAAAGAGATTGTTCCTGAATTAAGAAAGGGGATAATTTATAAAATTGTTCGTTCCTTCAATGAGTTTTTGACAAATAATTTCCAGCGGGCTCTAAAAAAAAATTGCCCACAATGAGACCCGCTACTATCTTAAATACTATTTATAGAAAAATCCTATCAACCTTTTAATAAAATTTTCCTAAATAAAACTTTCTTCTAACAAAAAAAAACAACTTGCGTGTAGCAAAAATAAGGCTCTTGTGATTAAAAACATTTATTCCTTTGAACAATTAATTTTCCTTCTAACCAAAAGCTGCTAAATAAAGGAAAAGTAACTTTTCTTACAAAACCTTTAATTAGTTAGCTTAAAGTTGAGAATAGAAACCACTGTTAAACATTTCTAATTCAAGATTTTATGTCAAATATCTTTAAATTAAAGATATCTTGTCAAATATTAAAGATCTTTAATTAAAGATATCACGTCAAATATTAAAGATCTTTTATTAAAGATTTCTTGTCAAATATTAAAAATCTTTAATTAAAGATATCCAGTCAAATATTAAAGATATTAAGTCAAATATAAGAGATATTAAGTCAAATATAAAAGATTTTTTATTTAAGATATCAGGTCATATACTGTAAAGATCTTTAATTCAAGATATCAAGTCAAATACTAAAGATATCAATATAATATTAAAGATCTTTAATATAAAGGTATCAAGTCTAATATTAAAGATATCAAATCAGAAATTCAAGATATTAGGTCAAATATTTAAAGATATCAAGTCAAATACTAAAGATCTTAAATTAAAGATATCAATTCAAAACAAATATAAAATGGACTGTCGAGGGAATTTCAAGTTCTCTTCGATTAAAAAGTTAAATACCTGATTTAAAACGTTATCCTTTAAAGGGACTGTAAAGGAAAAATGAAAGGGGTATAGGCTAAAACCTGATAATCTCATGAGTTGAACGATACATATAAGACAATCTATCTGATGTTCTTGTCTCAAGAAATTGACATAAAACTGTGTCAAAATTATACCAAAACGTATATATCTAAGATGTACGTTCGTACCACGTGACCAGAACTTTCTCCAATGGCAGTGCAGTATACTGGTCACGGGTTACAGACGGAGACACGTGACAATAATACTGCACTGCTATTGGTTGGAGTTCTGGTGACATGTTCCTGACGCATAAATAATATTATCAATTATATCTATTAAAAATAATAATATTAAATTCAAATAATAATAGGAGCACACTTAAGGTTCTCAGACTCCTCTGGGATATCGTTGTTTTCAGATTGGTTGCGTATTTATTGAATGTGATCTGTTTAATACTAAGAATCTTTTACCAAATCTTACATATATTTGTTATGGTATAATTTTGACACAGATTTATATCAAGTTCTGGAGAAAGGAACATCAGATAGAATTCTTATATGTCTCTATCAACTCCTGGGATTATCAGGTTTCAGCCTATACCCCCTTTCATTTTTTTCCTTTCCTATACAGTCCCTTTCAACATTTTTATAACAGGGATGGACATTTTTGCCTTTTTTCCTTATATATTACGTCAATATTAATTTTTTACGATTTCTAAAAGCCCACATCATAATAATAATTTATTCTTTAAAAAAATAATTAAAAATTTAGGAATAAAAAAATATTAAATCGAATTTAAGACTATTGACTTGCTTTCGTCAGTTTTATTTGAAAATAAAAATTTTAAAAAAAATGCCGCCAAATTTTTAAAATTTATTTTAATACTATAACCATGTACCCATGTCGATGATGTATAGGTTTAATTCCAGGAAAATTTTAAGTATGAAGTTCAAGAGAGATCCCCGGCAAACCAAGCCATTACCATGCAACAGCTTGCTGAGGAATACTGGAGGTAAACTGTAATAAAATATATTTCTCAAAATAATTGAAAATTTAAATATCAATGTTTGAACCTGGTAATGGCCGTTTAGGTGGATTATTTTTTGAGATGAAGGGAGGGGGGGATCTTTACTTGCCGAGTGATTTCAAGATCAGCTGTTAACCTGAAAAATATTAAGATAAACGAAATAATTGTAAATCTAAAAGTTCGTTCCACGATTCGCAATTGGAGGGCAATAAAGTCGCTAAAGCGAGGGACAAAAATATAATCTATAAAGTCGAGAACCTTCAAAATACAGAGAAAATCTAAGCCCATAAACCTTATCACTCATCGTGCCAAATTAATAGTGTTATACACTATAAAAAATGTCAAATTTTCATCGGGAAAAATGTTTATGAGAACCGGAGCCAAATTCAACTTATTGGCATCATTCGTCAAAATTTGTTGAATGAAATTTATCAATCCTCAACATTTGAAGAATCGAGTTACTAAATTGAATTTTGCTCCGGTGCCCCAACAAATTTTGTTAGATGAAAATTTGACATTTCTAAGAGTGCAAGTAATTTTATCAAATGTTTGTATATACTTGTCTTGATGCAAAGTATATTTTTAGATATAATTAGCCTCTTTACAAAGCAGTATTAAACATAAAACTCAATTTCAATTTTAATTTCCCTTAAATTGGAAAAAATCCAGAAATATAAAAAAATTTTGGAGAAAATCCGGGAATCTTAAAACTTTATGGCACCGTTATATAATTTAAAGCTATGTTAACTTTATATAGCATGATGGATACTTAATAGCACGTCTTTAATGAAATTTACTAAGTAGAGACCATGAGTAATAAAGTACACGTTGACAATAGTTTCATAAAAATATTAAGTAATCGAGTCGAAATGAGGAAAGAGAAAAATGTGGTCGCAAGAATAATTTTTTTACCGGACGGCTAAATTTATTCAATAAAATTTTTCCAGATTTATTTCATTTTTAGTCTATAGGGTGTCCCAAAAAACATGGGAATTCGGTGACGAATTCGATATCGTCTTTGTTATGAATTAGCATTGTAATACCTAATTTCGAAAGCCATAATAGTAATATTATTATGTCTGCTAGAGTTTATTTTATGAAAAGGGCAAAAAGACTGTAAAGATGTGTCTATAATGTGAACAGTGAAGACGGACAAGTTTACTCTGTTTGTATACTGCAATTTTCTTGTTTTACTCAGTACAACCCTATCCAGTCAAAACATAAACAAACAAAATGTGAAGCAGACTAAACTCTTACAGATTACAGCTTTCTCAGTAGGTATCACTATACTAAATCAAAGAGTTATTAAATAACGATATAGAGTTGGTTACTGAATTCCCATGTTCATTGGGACACCCTGTATATAATTTTTCTAATTTTCCAGGATTGACAAGTTTTTTCTGAAGAGTTTTCCGATTCTTTTCTTCATTTTCAACATTATCTACTGGCTTGCATTCATCCTGTAATCTTTCATTTATTCATCATTCAATCATTTTGTAAATATTCATTTATTCATTCATCTAACCAATGCATTCATTTTTAAAACCATATTCTGATCATTATTTTTTTATTCGATATTTTGAATTAATCTTTTATGATAATATTAAAACTTTCTGAGTAACATTTAAACTATGAAAACATTTCTTTTTTTGCTGATCACAATTTATCATTTTCAACCAAAGACGACGTTTTATGTGACTTAACCTAAATATTTCAATCATATATAAACCAAATCATATCAATCGTAGCCAACGAGTCTAGTTCAGTAACTTAATCAATCGTCAATGATTATTTTAATTGATGCCGATCAATACGAAATCTTATTCAAATGGTTCCAAGTTGGGATAAATTTTAATGTTTGCAAAGTTTTATTATTTTTGAATGTTCTTTTACATGTAAAAAGTATGCATTTCATAATAAATCACATATTCAAAATTAAAGAAAATGAGATTGCTGCTAAATTTTCTTCATGTTTTCAAAAACTAATGTAACAAATGTCGTTAATTAGCAACCAGATTTTGTGATATTTTCCATTGCTCTTTATCCGACTTTAAGGCATAATGTATAAAGTTTAGTATACAAATGGAATAAGATACTTTTACAAGAGCATTTAAATCAGAAAACCAGATAACAGGGCTGAGCGCTGCGGCTAGATCATAATTGAAGTTGCAACTTGTAAAAGTGTCTAAGCCATATTGCATTATGTTATACAGGGATAGCCAGTAAAGCACAAGACATCAAGGATAATTATTCAAAATTACATATTTAGCTTTTCCTAGTTATCCAATGTTTCTAATTGACTATAAGCCCTGTAGTGCGCCTGATTACACATTTTCTAGAAGAATTTACTTATTTCCTTTCATAAACCGAGAAGTATTTTATCACTAGCGCTTCCAGTGTAATATGAAAAATGGTTTCGGAAGAGTGAAAATGTAAAAATTCCATGTTTATTGGTACTCCCTGTATTTAGTGATATTTAAAAATAGTTGACCAAATATACAGGGTTATCTGCAACGATGAAATACAGCCTATAGTAGAATTCATCTAAACGTAAAGAAAAAATTAAACTTAATTAAAGATTTTTACGTTAATAACTGAATTTTTTGGATTTTAATGCCACGATGAATTTTATATATCATTTTACAAAATTTCATTATTTATCATAGCATTCGTTGCGGTGACCCTGTAATAGCTAAATCCTCGTTATTATTGTAAACTTTTATTTATAACTGTTCTCTAGTTTATTATTATCTTTATATCGTTGATTTCAATAAATAATAATTAATCGTCGTTATTTTACAAATACAGGGTGTCTCAGAAAAAGGCTAATTAGGGGTTTGCATTTAAGTCTATTTGGACTTAGATTTTTATCTTTCAATTCTAGAGGAGGATCTTGTTTATCACATTTTTGGAGAAAAGTCTTGTTTCTCTTATAAAAAGAGTTGACACTTAAATTTCATGACATAATACTATAATACATGGATTTGTAGTTAAAATCAGGGTAAGTTACTGTAAAAAAGTAAACAGAAACAGAATTGGGATTTACATGAAAAATTTCTCCCACAGTAGTTTTAACTCAAGTTTGTTAAACTGAGGGAGTTTATTTACCCCTGAAGTTAAATTTTGTTAATTTTTATATTCTTTGAATTGTCATGTTTAGTAGAACACACGGTAAGTTACCTTAAAATATTATTATTTTTATTATCCAAATCAATAGTTTCAAATCAATTATGAATTTCATTTATACAATTTACTTCCGTTACTTTCTGTTTCCTAATCTGACAGATTTTCCTTTATGTCAGGGGATATGGGGGCGGAGCTTAGTTTTAAGAAGGGAGGGGAGTCTAAAGGGTGCCGCATTTTCCCAAGATTTCAAGCTTCTAAATGATCCAGGATAATATCTCACTTACACATGTACAACAAAATAATCAAACATTCGATATTACATACAATTTTAAAGATTCGGTTTATGAAAATAATATTCATAATTGTCAATACTATGATGAAGATGAGATTAACAAAAAATTTAATAGTATTTCAACAGAGCAGTTTAGTATTTTGTCTTTGAATATCCAATCTCTCCCTGGAAAATTTAATGAGTTTCAAACATTTTTAGCCTCAACCATGGGAAAATTTAAACCATCTGTAATTGCTCTTCAGGAAATTTGGAATAAACCTGCAAATCTTTCATTTGATTTAACTGATTATCATCCACTTCATTTTACTGTAAGAGATAAACAGGGGCTAAATAGTAATGCAGGGGGAGGAGTAGGACTCTGGGTTGAGAAATCACCTTGTTTTGAACCGATTAATTCAATTTCTATCTTCTTACCTCGCGTTTTTGAATCACAATTTATTAAGATTAAAAATGGGAAGAATAAATATACAGTTGTAGGTAACATTTACAGGCCTAACACTGCTCCGTATGTAGACGTGAAATACTTTAATCAAACAATAAGAGAATTTTTTTTAAAAATTAGGTCTGATCCTACTTTAAAAAATTCGCAGGATGTAGTCTTAGTAGGAGATATGAATATTAACCTTCTAAAACATACATTGCATAGTGACACAGAGACTTATTTAGATACGCTTCTTGAGAATAGTTTTTTGCCTCTTATAACTCTTCCTACTAGAATAGGTCACAATTCAGCAACCATTTTAGATCATATTTGCACTAACATTGCCGATGATAGTTTTGATTCTGGAATTATTGTTTCAGATATTTCTGATCATTTTCCTGTTTTCTACATATATTCGACATTTTAAAGATAAATTCATAGAAAAAAAGTCCCAAAAGAAAACTCGAAAGTTTGACTCTGAGTCTATTTTTAAATTCAAAAAAACGTTAGAAGATAAAAATTGGGAACATGTTCTTCTGAATAGAGATCAGGACAGTGCATTTAATAATTTTTTGAGTCAATTAATAACTGTTTCGAATGTTCATTCCCTGAAAAAAAAATGTAAATCCTTCAAGGAAAAAATAGACCTTTTAACCCTTGGATGTCTAAAGCACTGATAATATCGAGAAAACGTAAAGCCAAATTGTTTAATAAAAATTTTATGAAACCCTGTCAGGAAACTAAATCTAGATTTAAAGAATATAATGCAGTGTATACTCGCCTTGTGAGGGCAGCACGAAAAAAATACTTTAATGATAAATTTCAAGAATATAGTAAAGATTGTAAACAAACATGGCTGACTATCAATAGTGTACTAGGAAGGGGACGTAAAACAATTAACATTCCTGATGCATTTGTGAGCAATGGAAAAGTTCTCTCAGGGGCCGTAAAAATATCAGAGGGTTTTAACAATTTTTTTGCTAATATAGGTCCTGATCTGGCAAAAACTATTAAGGGCACTAAAAAACAATTTTCTGACTTTTTGTCACAGGAAACAGATGAAAACTTTGTTTTTGCAAATATGACCCCTGATATTATAAATGATGCTCTTAAAAAACTAAAAAGTAAAAACAGTTCTGGACCAGACAAAATTTCAACAAATTTGCTAAAGTCTATCATACCAATTATCATGGGTCCTATCTGTCATTTATTTGATTTATCTTTCAAAACTGGGTTTATTCCTACCACTCTTAAAACTGCAAAAATCGTCCCAATCTTCAAGGCTGGGGAAACGGATAATTTTACAAATTATAGGCCCATAAGTTTGCTTTCTTCGTTTTCAAAACTTTAGAAAAAGTGGCAGCAAATCAAATTATGAAATATTTGAATAAATTTAAACTACTTTATGAACATCAGTATGGCTTCAGAGCCAAGCACAACACTACTCAATCCTTAATTCATTTCTTAGATAAAATATACAACGCACTAAATAAACCTGTATCCGAATATACTCTGGGAATTTTTATAGATTTCACTAAAGCTTTTGATACCTGTGATGTTGACATTCTACTGAGCAAGCTTGAACACTATGGATTTCGTGGGACTTCTAACTTATGGTTCAAAAATTATTTAAAGGGAAGAAAACAATTTACTTCAATCAGGGGTGTTGACTCTTCACTTAAAGAAATCTCTTGTGGTGTACCACAAGGGTCGATATTAGGACCAATTTTATTTCTAATTCTTATCAATGACCTTCCTAAAGCATCGAAATTTTTTACAATTCTTTTTGCCGATGATACAACACTGCAACTTTCTTCAAAAAGCTTACACTACTTATATGATTTGGCAAATTTTGAGCTCTCTAAAATAGAAGATTGGTTTAAAGCAAACAAACTGACTTTGAATGCGTCTAAAACCAAATATATTCTCTTCAAAAATAAAAAAGAAGATGTAAGTATCACCTCGCTTAAACTTCAAATAGATAATAAAGATATAGAAAGAGTAGGAACTGGATGCAAAAATGAATCTTTTAAGTTTGTAGGTGTTCATTTAGACGAAAATCTTAACTGGAACCATCATCTTAAGGCGGTTAAAAACAAAGCATCCAGTGCAGTTTTTGCTTTGTCAAGTGTAAAAAATATTCTTCCTAGTAATATTAAACTAACCATTTACAACTCATTATTTCGATCATTTATAGAATATGCAATTTCAGCCTGGGGATGTAACAAATGTTCAGAAATGAAACAAATTCACATTTTACAGAAACGAGCAATACGATTAATTGATAACTCAAAAGCCACGTCTCATAGTGATCCTCTTTTCCTTAAGTATAAGATTCTAAAGATTAATGATCTGGTAGACTTTAACCAAGCTATATTTATGTATAAATATACACATAAACTTCTTCCTGCATCTTTTGAAAATATTTTTAAAAAGCTTGGAAACTTTGAAAGATCTCTTAACTATCAACTTGACATTCTCAAAATGTGCTCATTACAGTATTTACCATCAAGCTCTCTTCTTAAGATGTGGAATAACCTGCCTCTTGACTTAAAAAGAAGCAACTCTCTAAGTATATTTAAAAATAGACTACTAAATTCTCTTTCTGAAAATTATAGGCCAATGTGTTATAAACCGAATTGCTATTCATGTAAAACTAATTATATATGTTTTAATATGCTTTGATATTTGTTGTGTACATGTCAGAAAATTACTTTTAACTCTTGTTATTCGAATTAATGTATAAACTATTTTGCATATGATAAATTTGCACCCTGATCTCTAATCGGTCACCTTATATCTATTTAATTGAAATATTTTGTTATTGTTACTAACATTAGGTGGAAAAATAATCAAAACAGCCAAGAGCTATTTTCCACCTAATTGCTTTATACTTGTACTGTTAATATAATCATGAATTTTGTGATTGTAAACTCTATCTGTATACAGATACATTTATTTTAGCAATAAACTTTATCTTATCTTATCTTATAAATAAAACTTTTATGAGAATTTTTATAAAAGTAAGATTAGAACTAGTTTAGGTAAATATTGAATACATGTTTTATTTTTCATCTAGTTCGACTAATATACATTTTACTAATTATAAATACAAAAATATATTTAAATGTAGGTTAAAAATATAGTTACTGTAAATGGAAGCATATTATATGATATCGATTTTTTAAAGATTAGAATTACATTTGAACCATGGAGATATTAAAATTAGATAAAAAATTAACAATATGCTACTACTGTACCCCATTAACTATACTGTACTGCACTGTACTGTACCGTAAAATGCTTGTTCATCTATATATATTGTACGGTACAATACTTGTACAAATAACAAAAGAGTACATTTACAATCGTTAAAAAGCTAGTTCCGATAAATAAATCTTCAAGTTAAAATATTTCAGAATATGAAGAAATGTAAACTACTGAAAACTAATTAATAGAATGAGCTCCCTCATTGCAATAGATCAGATCTTTATCATTATAAAAAGAAAAGAAATATTTTGACTTTCAACTATAAAATTAAATATAATAAAAACATGAAATTCAAGAGTATTTTCATCACAATTTAGCAAATAATATGAGAAAATACAAAAATAAATAAAAGGAGTTGTTTTGGAAATGTTCAACCCTGGTTAACGTTCTTCTTAAAACTGCAGATCTTAATTATCCCTGATAATATTAATATTTTTGGAAACTTCAGATGCAACAAAGATATAAGTATATAAAACCATAAAACAAATTTGAATTCAAAAATCTGTTGATTTTAACTAAACGAATTTTCCAAACTTTACATTTTAACTCTGCAAATAAAATATTTTTCCAAATCCATTTGTTTAAATTTTGTAAAAAAGCTAACATTTTGATGTGTTGATGCGTGCCAAAAATAAAGATCATTATTCCATTGCATTTTTATTTCTTTGAGCAATCTTTTAGGAGTGGAAGGCATATTAATAGTTTGCTTGTATAGAGATTATAAAATTATGCATTGTTCTTTTAACAATGTAAAGGTTGATTCTCAAGAGTTTAAAACTAACATATCAGACTATCATTTTGATCTTAAGTTAAAAAAATACTTCAAATTAAAATATGTAAATACTTTAAATGTTTAAATGTGGTTTTTATCCTTCATTAAATTTTACCATTTTGTTTCTTAGAAATATATCATTGTTATGTTATGATAAAAATAGTCTTACACTGGTATTAAATTTAAACCGGTTTTTGAGAAGGAATACAAACGGCAGCCGATACGGTGCAGGGTTCAGCCGATACGGTGCAGGGTTCAGCCGATACGGTGCAGGGTTCAGCCGATACGGTGCAGGGTTCAGCCGATACGGTGCAGGGTTCAGCCGATACAGTGCAGGGTTCAGCCGATACAGTGCAGGGCTCAGTTATCACTGTTGGTAGAGTTGGTATACGATTATAAAAGATGGAAAATCTATGAATCATCACTAAAAAGAGAACATCGCTAAACTTCATGTTGAAGAAAGATATGCTTGAAGTATTGAAGGAGAATGGGATTGTTTGCTCCGGGGATAGAATTAGATACGGGCAGATATTCTTCTATCTCAAGGAGAATTGAGTACCTTTACAATTGTTGGGGCCGGAGAATCTAATTCTCTAAAATGCACTTCAGGGGGCATTTCAGGGGATCTTAGGGAAAGATATAGGATAGGGACGGGTTAGGTCAGAAGCTTCCTTTAGGCCTGTAGGTGTCGTTGGCTTCGATTGGAAACCTACAGAATTTTTCAGGATAAATTCTTAATAATTTTCTTATTCTGTAATATTAATTCTTTAAATACATTAATTTAAAAATAGTGTTTAATGATAAATTAAAACCAAAAACAGTAAAAAGATTTACGGGTTTAGATTCCTTGTAAGGCCTTTTTCTGTTTATCTTGGAAAATAGCGCGTGAATGTATTGCATATTTGACCAATTCAGATCATCCTAGTGATAATTAATAATTAAAAAAAAACTTGTTACAATAAGTCTAATAAGGAGATAAATAGTCTCTTAAATAAAAATGAATTATGTAAAAGGCGACATTTATCCTGGTCCCTGATAAACTCAGCTTCGCAACCATAAGCTTGGGGAGTTAGTTTTATAAGAGTGTGCAGGGGAACCTAAACAAATATTTAAATAAAAAAATAAAAACATCTCTTACTAAAATGCATAAAGCATGAACATCGCATCGAAGAACAAGCGACAATTTTATTAACTCAAAGACGCTGTGAAATTTCAGTTTAAGTAATCATCATCTGATCAAACTGTTGAAAAATTATCTTTTTTTTCTTTGGCGAGACAGAACAGAAAGCCTTTAAGATTGAAAACTTGTTTAAATAATGAATAATGATTAATAATGAATATTGAAAAATATTAACCTTGATGTAGGGAAGTTCTTCTAGAGGTTTATCCAGGAAATATCCCAGGATACACCTTCAATTATATATATAAGATCTCTTTATGAATCATATTATTTATTTTGTTAAATATGAAGGTCACGGTGGGATGAAAAATAAATAACCTCAAAACTTCTTTGATGTTTTTCCAGGTTCAATTTTTTTTTTCTTCAAACCATCATGACAAACAAACCAAATGATATTATTCATATTAGAGAGAGGCATATTGCGGTGGTTTTGATCGTATCTATTTATGATCAAGGCGCATTTATCATCTAATTTTAAATTATGTTATTTATAAACCACCCGTATACAAAAAAAATACTTAAATACATCCGATTAAATTAAAGAACATAAAGTAATGCTATCTCGAGGCGATGACAGCAAGTGTCAAAAACCTTAAAATTGAGAAAGTCCAAAAACTGTGACGGGTTTCTGTGACAAACCCGAAGTCCTGGGACTGTCCCAGGCGTTTAGGTATCTGAGATTGAGAAATAAACTCCATGGTATTGGGACTCTAGGTCTTTGGGACAGTCCCGACTTCCCAGGCTATTGGGACAGTCCCAAAAACCCAGAGTCCCACATGTTTAAGGTTTGATTTTTCTTGAAACAGTTTGACTATAAATAAAACCCAATAGTGTCGGGACTCAAAGTCCCAAGACTTTTCCAGACTTCTGGTACTCTGCCAAAGACCCAACGATCCTGGGACTGTCCCAGGCTTTAGGGTCTCTGAGATTGCGAAAGAAATAATACCCCATGCTGTCGGGACCCTGGGTTTTTGGGACAGTCCCAGGCGTTCAGTTCCAAGAGTCCCGGGCTTCTGGGACAGTCCCTAATTCCTGGGACAGTCCCAAATTTAAAGATTTTGTACTTGCTGTCTAGATATGAATTTCTAAAACTTTCCTATTTCAGATTAGAGATTCAATTCCTTTCCCTATTTTCTGTCCGGATGAGTCAAGTTTGAAATATCAAAGTTTTTTTTTCAAAAAGGTTGTAAAGATATAGGTTTGAACAAATCATGGTCTTGGGTGAGTAATCAGTTTTGATCCATATTAACAACCAGAAGAATACCTGAGAACTGCTTGATGACCAACTAAAAGAACATTCCCTTGTCTTTCTAGTTCCATCATAACAGGTTCAAGCCTAGCCACTAGATCCTGGTAACTCTCTCCACTAGGATATCTATAGGTTAGTTTACACTGATCTCGAGCTTTAAACTCTTCTGGAAACTTCTCTTCAATTTCGTCATATGTCAGGTTCTCCATATCTCCAGCATCTATTTCATTCAGAGCTCTCCATCTCTCCTATAATAACAATAATGATAATAATAACCAGACAAACAACAGTCGGTGGAAAACAGTAATACCGTGACTTTTCAGGTCATTGCAGGTTATAAAACATAAATTAAGACCATGTAAAGTTCCACTATATTTAGACAAGTCAGTCATGTTCAAGGCCATGTTCAAGTTCAAGTTCAAGTTCAAGTTCAAGTTCAAGTTCAAGTTCAAGTTCAAGTTCAAGTTCAAGTTTAAGTTCAAGTTCAAGTTCAAGTTCAACTTCAAGGTCAAGTTCAAGGTCCATGTCCATGTCAATATCTACCTGTGGAGCTTGTATATGAGCTGCAGTCTGTATTGTCCTCTTTAACCAAGAAGTCCAAACTCTAAACAATTACGATCAACTTTATAAATTAGATAAAATGATTCGTCAAAATTGTTGCATGTAAAGATCACACTTCAGATAATAGTCTTGGAATACCTGAATCTTGGAATACCTGAGTCCTGGAATACTGAGTTCTGGAATACCTGAGTCCTGGAATACCTGAGTTCTGGAATACCTAAGTCCTGGAATACCTGAGGTCTGGAATACCTGAGTTCTGGAATACCTGAGTTCTGGAATACCTGAGTCCTAGAATACCTGAGTCCTGGAATAACATGTTGGTTGAAGAAGTAGGACAAAGCAAGGGAATAATGCTGACCACGAGATGTCAGGTCTGAATCTCCTCCAATCCTTAATTATAGCTTATATCAAATCGGAATTCCCTTTGGATCCTAAAATGGTTTTTATTTCAGGTTTGAATCCCATCCGATCCTTAAATATAGATTATATCAAATCGGAATCCGTTTCGATCCTTAAATATGTACTAATATGTACCCTCCAATTTTTAAATATAGATTTTATCAAATCTGAATTATTTCCAATCCTCATATATAGATTATATGAAATCTTAATCCAAATCTTAATCTCTATCATATCAGGTTTGAATTCATCCCTGAAATCCTTAAACATGCATTATATCAAATAATTCCATGAATTGGACAAATATTCAATGAATTGGACAAATATTCCATGAATTGGACAAATATTCCATGAATTGGACAAATATTCCATGAATTGGACAAATATTCCATGAATTGGACAAATATTCCATGAATTGGTGGACAATTATGCCATGAATTGGACAAATATTCCATGAATTGGACGAATATTCCATGAATTGGACAAATATTCCATGAATTGGACAAATATTCCATGAATTGGACAATTATGCCATGAATTGGACAAATATTCCATGAATTGGACGAATATTCCATGAATTGGACAAATAATTCCATAAATTGGACAAATAATTCCATGAATTGGACAAATAATTCCATGAATTGGACGAATATTCCATGAATTGGACGAATATTCAATGAATTGGACAAATATTCCATGAATTGGACAAATATTCCATGAATTGGACAAATAATTCCATGAATTGGACAAATATTCAATGAATTGGACAAATATTCCATGAATTGGACAATTATGCCATGAATTGGACAAATATTCCATGAATTGGACGAATATTCCATGAATTGGACAAATAATTCCATAAATTGGACAAATAATTCCATGAATTGGACAAATAATTCCATGAATTGGACGAATATTCCATGAATTGGACAAATATTACATGAATTGGACAAATATTTCATGAATTGGACAAAATGATATGTAGGAACAATCAATATGCTTTGACTAAGTGTCAAATTCCGAAAGAATCGCAAAGAATAAATCACCTGTTTGTAACATTGTACATAGATTCTCCATGTCTTGTTAGATAAATAGTTCTAGGGGTAATATGTACATTCATTATCCAGTAAACTATCTAAACAGAACAAAAACATTAAAAAATACGCCCTTTCATACCGACCATAATTCATTGCAGTAAGTTAAGAATTTTTAATTAAAAGTAGAGTACGTACATTGAAGTTATATTTATAATAATCTAAATGTTTATAAGATGTTTATAATACAGAAATATTCAGATAATATAATATCATAGTATTTACAAAATGTACTTATTCTTTGCAAGTTTAACTTTTGTAATTAAAAGAAGAGTACATAGAATTGAAGGCTTATAATATTGCATAAAAAAATATGTATCTAATATTTCTAGGATAATAATAATATCATAGTATTTACGAAATATTATTCTTTATTCCATATTTAGAATAACAAGATTTAACAAAATTTAAGTTAGGTTTGACAGAAAAAGATAAAATAAAATGTTATTTTATTTTTCTGTGTATAAAGGTATAAACTAACTCACCTTAGACTGTAAATATCCTTCATGTTTATGAATAACATATTTCTCCCCAGCATTGAATATCTTTATAAAGGCAAAATGGTTTTCAGAATCCTCAGAGATAGGTTCATAGATATCCTAAACACAAGGTTAAACAATAAGAATCAAGAAAATAAAATTACAGAAATACAAAAACCTGAAAAAACGTATTTTGTACATAAGTATGTCGTCTTCGTAGATTAAGTTTTAAAACTAAATTTTTGTTGTTGTAATGTGTATAAGCTTTAAGGGACAGAGTGGCTATGCAAGGTAGTTAAATTGAGTATGTACCGCCCAATGTTTGGGCGGTACAGTACAAACTGGGACTGGAAAGGTTAACCCGGCTCGAACATTCAAATGTACTACGGCTGCCCGTGCTATTTGCTACATACTGCATCATTTAAACACAATTGCGTAAATGTCTTTATTCTATTCCACAGTATAGTTTGTTGTCTCTATTGATAGTAAAAACATATATCTAACCTCATAATGTTTTATTCTCTCAAGGAAATCAGAGATGGCCTCCTCAGCATCAACTCCTGGATAACAAATCAAATATTCTTTTATTTACTCATTTTTGAATTCTTTTACTAATAATTTCTTTTATGCTTTAATCCAGCATTTTATCATTCATTTAACTCAACCATTCTTTAATTGGATAAATCTTTAAATCCACAATGCTTTAAAATTTACGAACCCGTTAATTTATCAATTTTTAATTTATTCCTTTCATTATCTTTTTAATTCAACAATTCTTAAATTTTCCAATTTAACAAATGAATTATTTTTCAACTTATTACTTACTTTATTCATCAAACCTTTCAATCATTGATGATTCTTTATTTTAGCAATTCATCAATTCCGATATTCTTTTATATCATCAATTCATTAATATTCATTCATTAACTAACCTATTCATTACTTCAATTACAACAATTCTTTATTCATCAATATTTTAAAACTAATCAATTCTTAATCTATGCATACTTTTAACTTTTGTTTATTAATAAAAGCAGTTAATAAATTTAGTTCATTTATTAATTGTTTCAGCCATCCTATCTACTATATATAAGTGTGTATGTACACTGTACAGTACAACCTGTGTACGTGTACTTTACCTTTCTAATCTGGAATGTGGACTTTACCTTTCTAATCTAGACTGTGTACTTTACCTTTATAATCTGGACTGTGTACTTTACCTTTCTAATCTTGACTGTGGACTTTACCTTTCTAATCTGGACTGTGTACTTTACCTTTATAATCTGGACTGTGTACTTTACCTTTATAATCTGGACTGTGTACTTTACCTTTCTAATCTGGACTGTGTACTTTACCTTTATAATCTGGACTGTGTACTTTACCTTTATAATCTGGACTGTGTACTTTACCTTTATAATCTGGACTGTGTACTTTAACTTCTCTCACGTTAGATTCCACAATATTATCAGAATTGCAAATACTTTCTAGAAAAATATTAATTAAATTAATTTAAAATAAACATTTGTTTCTTATGAAAAATCTTTAAACTAAGGAATGAAAAGAAACAACTTATTGCTGTTAAGATAAAATTGCATTTTCTAATCCTGCATCATTGTACAGAAAATTAAAAATGCGGCTTTCTAAGTTTCGACATATCACAGCAAATAGGCTGTTTATTTGGGAGGTTTAGAAGCAAAACAAGAAAATAAATCCTTATGACAAATTATAATAAAGATTATTAAACCCCACAGCTAAATCCCCAGAAAAAGGAAAAAGTAGCAATTTGATATAAAAAGAACTGTATCCGAATTTAATGAATTTGAGTTGTGTCTTAAATCCGCCCAAAACCGGTTTCAATTGAGCGCCGGGCCGCCGGCTTTAAACTTGAACAATGAATACGATATTAAGTGGAACCAACCATATTTGAGCCGCGGCTCATATTCTTTAAATTCGGCCTCTGATTAGGTTTTTATGAAAACTAACCAAGAAACATACACTTGAGTCCGTTCTGATTCACGATTTTATCATAAACTATCTTCCTCCGTTCTCTTGTAGTGTTCGTAGCATCAAATATTGCAACCTTCCCTCCTCCGTCCCGCAGGAAATCCATAGCATCCGTTAAAGCTGCCTAAATCAAACATAAAGTATCTGTTAAAGCTGCCAAGATCAAGCATAAAGTATCTGTTAAAGCTGCCTAGATCAAACATAAAGTATCTGTTAAAGCTGCCAAGATCAAGCATAAAGTATCCGTTAAAGCTGCCTAGATCAAACATACAGTATCTGTTAAAGCTGCCTAGATCAAGCATAAAGTATCCGTTAAAGCTGCCTAGATCAAGCATGAAGTATCTGTTGAAGCTGTCTAGATCAAACATAAAGTATCTGTTAAAGCTGCCTAGATCAAACATAAAGTATCTGTTAAAGCTGCCTAGATCAAGCATAAAGTATCCGTTAAAGCTGCCAAGATCAAACATAAATTATCTGTTAAAGCTGCCTAGATCAAGCATAAAGTATCTGTTAAAGCTGCCTAGATCAAACATAAAGTATCTGTTAAAGCTACCTAGATCAAACATAAAGTATCCGTTAAAGCTGCCTAAATCAAACATAAAGTATCTGTTAAAGCTGTCTAGATCAAGCATAAAGTATCTGTTAAAGCTGCCTAGATCAAACATAAAGTATCTAACCTCCATACAAGCCTCTCTAATGGCTGATGCTTCGGCATTGTTTGGATCGAAGAATGAATGTTTCGGTTTCTTAGCCATTTCCACATGTGCTTGTCTCCTGATAAATATAATATTAAAACTAAGCATTGTTAAAAAATTAGAGCTTTGATTTCCAGGAAAAGGATTCAGCCTCCAACGGAGGATAAGCNCCCCCCCCTATCTTGGACAGCTTTCTGCATTTGCATTACATGTATTTAAAATGGAAGCCTGGTAAAGGTATAATAATCCCAGAAATTACTGTATTTCAAAATATTTAAGTGATGACGACAAAATAAAAATTTTTAAAAAATTGACTTTTGCTTAGTTGAAAGATGTATATTCCTATAGTCTCCAGCATTGAATACTCTAGTGCTAACTCCGATCCAATTCAGGTACCTGGAGAAACCAACATCAAACCTTTAGATCAGTATTACGACGGAGGTTGCCAAATAAATTGAGTAAGGGGGATTTGGGGTTCAAATCATACTAAGATGTTACCAAATCTTTAAAATAAAAGTGTAGAAGAGTAAGACGAAAATTCAAAATTTTAATTGATGTTCATCTTAAAGAAAGAAATGGGGTTGTCAATGTACTTTGCAGCATTTCAATTATACATTGGAGTATTGAAAATTACATCTCTTCCGATTCCACGGTTGTATCATGTAAGGCCCCACAAAAAAATATAAACAATCATATCTTTTGATAACTTTTAACAGCATGGAAAAAGTTAATTTTAAAGCAATGTAATATTAATAGAAAAATATTAAAATTTTTTTTATGTCTTCCTTGTTAGTTTTTTAGCAATGTAAGTTTTCCCTCTAGCTGGTAACCCTACCATCACAATCACTTGACCAGGACCCCCTAAACACAAATAGTTTAAAGTTTTATGAATAATAAAAGTTGAAGAAAAAGAATTAAAAATCACTGCAAACTAGACAGAAGAAGCATATCAAATTTCTGCGACATCATCAATTCGTACCCTCGGAGCTTCTCTAGTTGTACGCACAACACGCACCCCTGACCCTTTAGTAAAAGTAAATTTAACCTAAAGTCTGACCCTTCAACATTGTTCCACCGGTTAGTCCTATTGAGTGTCTGCCTTATTTACCCAATGTCATGGCGATACAGTACAAACTGGTCCGGAAAGGTTGACCCGGCTAGGAAGTTCAAATGTACTACGGCTGCCCGTGACAAGTTTGAAAAAGCATAGGGTACATATTAGAAATGATTTTGAAAACATATTATATTTTAATCTTATGTGGAATTTACTTTAGTTTGACGTAAAACATCCTTAACTCCAATCTAGATTAAAAAGGTAAAAATTTTATTTTTACATCCGACCTATAAACAATTAATACAAGAAAAATAACCATCATTTTTATCTAAATTTGTATGTGTATACAGGGTGAGTCATACAATGTGTGATCAGCGTAGTCATTATCAAAACAATTAGTTTTTTTTCATATAATTCTTATTTTTTTTAGCAAAAAAATCCGCGAACCTTTATTCTTCTCAAAATCAAAAGTGAAGAAAAGAATAAATGTGTTAATCTATAGTTTCTATCTAATCCTAAAATTTCATAAAAATTAAACTCATGGAAATGGAGAAAATTCACAAAATTGTTTCAGGAAAATTCGCAATTTAGTTCAAGTGTGCCTGTCTAAGCAAGGCCATTAATAAATAGATCTAATAATTTGAGCGGTAAAAATTTCACCAAAAGAATGGAGGACATTTTTTATCAATGTGCAACTGTTAACTGTGTTACTTTTATATTCAACTGAACAATAAATTGGATCTATTTTATTAAAATGTCGGGGATTCTCAATTGGTCAGACCGATATTAATATAAAATTTTAGGATTGAATAACAATTATCTATTATCACAATTTTGATTTTCTTCCCTTTCAATTTTGATGGGGAAAAAAGTTTCGCGGATTTGCTTGTGGTACCATGTGAGTTTCAAATAAATGAAGACAATATTCCAAAATATTGCAAAAATACAAAAAATAAAAATTTCATGAAAAAAATTAGCTATGAAGAAGACGACGCTAATCACACTTTTTTTTTACTCACCCTGTATGCAAATTATCAAAACCACAAAATATTGAAAAAATAACTGCAACATAAAACTAAGTGAATTAATTCACCTTTAATATGGAAAAACATGTTCTGTTATACTAGATAAAAAATATAGCTTTATATATTAGCTATATATATATTAGTTAATCTTAAAATAATATGTTTCTATATCATGAAGCTAGCAGTAATAAATATGAAACTGAAATATATTTGAATATTTTAATGATTCTACATTTATAAACTATTGCGTATATGATTCAATGTTATTGAATTCGTTATTCTCAGAGGAGGGGCAGGGGGGGGCTACAGACAGGGCCCTGTAATAGGGGGAGGGCAACTTCGCGGTCGCCCCTACCTATGGGGGTGCATTGTATTAATAATAATGATATAACCATAGGCGCAACTAGGGGGGGGGCGGCCGGGCGCGCGCCCTCCCCTAGCACCTGAGAGGGGGGGGCGCCCCCCCCCCTGCAGAATGAAAAGAAAGAAAGAATGGCGAAAATCAGTATCACAGGACTCATTAGAATAATAA
>NW_019397730.1:0-23774 GCF_000591075.1 Eurytemora carolleeae | reverse complement strand
GTGATGATTTCTGATAGTTTTGTTTTGGGTCCAAAAATCGAATACTAGGAAATTACCAAATACAATATGATAGAATACTTGTAAAACAATGAAATGAGCTAATGAACAGCTTCCGGCGGATTTATGTGAAAACTATTGCGGATTTGGGAAATCTCATAAACCAGAAGATAAATCACTCAAATCTTAACATAACGTAAATTGCTGAATTGTCCAAGTTTTACTCTTTAAATATTAAATTTTTTTATTTTTTAATACATTACTCATTTTCTTGTTAAAACTTATTTAAAACCCGTTAAAAAAGGCCCACCCTGTAAATCCTTTAAGGATTCATAGAAAATTTCCATGAATCTACTTACGCTTCACTTGAAAACTATAATAATACTTAAACTAAACAAGGAACTTTCCTCTGTACTGTATCTACTGCATACACGGAGAAAATTCTGCTCAACTAGCAACAATCAACACAAAACTCAGCTGATTTACGCTCTCTATAGGCAGGGTCTTGAAACTCACCTATTTAGAGGGGGAGGGGGGGGGGCGAGGAAAAAAGGGGGCTTGTTTTTTAGCATGATAAGTAAATCATGCTTTGGTTATACATTTAAGTTCAATTAAAATTCTTCATAAATTCTTCATAAAGATTAAACATGCTGAAGAAATGAAACCCTGCAACTAGTTTCATGTTTTTTATCCAGAACTTTAAAGATATAACTCAGATATTCTTTCATTGTCATTCTTATTTCTTACTCCCGCTTCTATTCTACTCTCTACTCCAACATGTTCTAGTTCTCTCTACACCAACCTATTCTACTCTCTACTCAAACTATTCTACTCTCTACACCAACCTATTCTACTCTCTACACCAACCTATTCTACTCTCTACACCAACCTATTCTACTCTCTACACCAACCTATTCTAC
This sequence comes from Eurytemora carolleeae, assembly GCF_000591075.1. Classification (NCBI taxonomy): domain Eukaryota; kingdom Metazoa; phylum Arthropoda; class Copepoda; order Calanoida; family Temoridae; genus Eurytemora; species Eurytemora carolleeae. The sequence goes on along the minus strand of NW_019397730.1, from coordinate 22,857 downwards.
TCTCTACTCCAACCTATTCTACTCTCTACTCCAACCTATTCTACTCTCTACTCCAACCTATTCTACTTTCTACTCCAACCTATTCTACTCTCTTCTTCATCCTATTCTACTCTCTACTTCAACCTATTCTAATCTTTAATCCAACCTATTCTATTGATTCTATTCTCTACTCCAACCAATTCTATTCTCTACTCTACTCCAACCTATTCTACTCTCTACTCCAACCTATTCGACTCTCAAAACTCCAACCTATCTACTCTATACTCCAACCTATTCTATTCTCTACTCCAACCTATTCTTCTTTCTACTCCAACCCATTCTACTCTCTACTCCAACCTATTCTACTCTCTACTCCAACCTATTCTACTCCATATTGCATTCCATTCTAAACTCTGCTATCAAAATTTTTCTCTGATTTACATTTAAAAAATGTATTTATAATTTTCATTTTGGCTCATTGCGAGCTTTAGAAGCATGAGCTTTGCTTTATAATGCAATATTTTTCCTGCAAAACATAAATTCAGTTCAGAGGTTGAAACTTTTACGTGGAAAATTGTTAATCTTGTAACCTTAATCTCAATACCCAATCATGTAAAGTCAATTTAGTTTAATATCGACCATGTGCAGTCCCTTTAGTTTAATATCGACCATGTGCAGTCCCTTAGTTTAATATCGACCATGTGCAGTCCCTTTAGTTTAATATCGACCATGTGCAGTCCCTTTAGTTTAATATCGACCATGTGCAGTCCCTTTAGTTTAATATCAACCATGTGCAGTTCCTTTAGCTCAATATCAACCCTGTGTAGTTCCTTTAGTTTAATATCGACCATGTGTAGTCCCTTTAGCTTAATATCGACCATGTACAGTCCCTTTAGCTTAATATCGACCATGTACAGTCCCTTTAGCTTAATATCGACCATGTACAGTCCCTTTAGCTTAATATCGACCATGTACAGTCCCTTTAGCTTAATATCGACCATGTACAGTCCCTTTAGCTTAATATCGACCATGTACAGTCCCTTTAGCTTAATATCGACCATGTACAGTCCCTTTAGCTTAATATCGACCATGTACAGTCCCTTTAGCTTAATATCGACCATGTACAGTCCCTTTAGCTTAATATCGACCATGTACAGTCCCTTTAGCTTAATATCGACCATGTACAGTCCCTTTAGCTTAATATCGACCATGTACAGTCCCTTTAGCTTAATATCGACCATGTGCAGTCCCTTTAGTTTAATATCGACCATGTACAGTTCCTTTGGTTTAATATCGACCATGTACAGTTCCTTTAGCTTATTATCGAGCATGTACAGTCCCTTTAGCTTAATATCGACCATGTACAGTCCTTTTAGCTTAATATCGACCATGTACAGTCCCTTTAGCTTAATATCGACCATGTACAGTCCCTTTAGCTTGATATCGTTTTTACAGTTGCCAAAACAAATAAACATTGACGTTAAGCAATTTTCTAAATTTTTTTTCGAATTGAAAATTTTATTTCACGGTGAACTGTTTTGTAGTATATTTGTTAACCATAAAACTGCAGCGGAAGTAGAATTCTAAACCATTTACCCGGAAAATTTAATTTTAAATAAAAAAGTTATAAATTTGAAAAATTATTTTTTAAGTACTTACTTTATAAGTCAGCTCTAAACAAACTATAGAGATAAGAAAGATTAAAAAAATATTCCTGTTGGATTGCCCCTTAAGCATTTTTTATCATTTTGTGATGATTTCTGATAGTTTTGTTTTTAATAACATAATTTAAGTTTCATAGCTCGCTCATGGTCCAGTAACCAAAGCAAGCATTGTAGGTTGATGAACACTTTCTAGGGATTTTTTTTCAAAAAGATTCATAAAGGTTCCATATAAACCTTTGTCTGATCATTGATGAATGAGATTTTCTAGTTTTTTTCGAGATGAAAATTGATATGTTTCCATAGCAGTTACTAATGTACAGTAAACTGTAGGTTTACTAATGTACAGTAAACTATGATTACTGTAGGTTTACTAATGTACAGTAAACTGTTATAACTGTAGGTTTACTAATGTACAGTAAACTGTGATTACTGTAGGTTTACTAATGTCCAGTAAACTGTTATTTCTCTAGGTTTACTAATGCCCAGTAAACTGTGAATACTGTATGTTTACTAATGTCATGTTAACTGTGATTACTGTAGGTTTACTAATGTCCAGTAAACTGTGATTACTGTAGGTTTACTAATGTCCAGTAAACTTTTATTACTCTAGGCTTACTAATGTCCAGTAAACTATGATTACTGTAGGTTTACTAATGTCCAGTAAGCTGTGATTACTGTAGGTTTACTAATGTCCAGTAAAATGTGATTACTGCAGGTTTACTAATGTGATTACTGTAGGTTTACTAATGTCCAGTAAACTGTGATTACTGTAGGTTTACTAATGTCCAGTAAACTGTGATTACTGCAGGGTTACTGATAACATGATAGAATTATATCTCCAGTAATATAAAAATTTCCAAACAGTGCACAGTGAACGCTACTCTAGCACCTTGAGTTAGGAAACTGATACTTTTCACGCAGTCCGAACATTATACAGGGAGACCCATAAAACTGTGGAATAGGAAGTCGATGTTTAAGTATTCTTGTGAGTTTTTTATGCTGGGCATATAGCAAATAGTTTTACAAGTTGCTTAAAAACAATCTTGTTTAATTTAACGGATCTGTGTCAACTGCAAAATCTTTGTTGTTCGTTTGAGACTATTTAAACTCATAATTTGAGTCCATCAGTCGTCTTCCCTTTTCTACAGTCTAATTAGTCTCACTGTGCGTAGATTATATTTGAAAAAAAACTCTTTGAAAAAGTTAAATTAATAAGCAATTAATTTGTTTGGCATTTAATGATCAAAATTTTATATTTTTTTAGTCTAAAGAGGTAACTTCTACTTCTAGTTCTTTTTCAGTGTACTTCTACCCATAACTCCTAATAAAATGTACCCGGACCCATGAAGCCTGTTGGGGAAAGATAGAGTGTATAAGAGACTAGGAGAAGAGAGTCAGTTTAAAGATAACTCATGAGCAACATATGTGAATCCGTCACTACATTATAGTGTAGTACCAGGAGCGAAGATAAACACTAAACCCGTCCCTCTCACTGTTCTATCCACCCCCCGGAGCTAGTTCTCTCATCCTGAACCTGAAAAGATTTTATTAACTATTGTGACAAGGACGAGAAAGAGATGAGAGATAAACAGTTTTTTCTTATCCGTCCCAGCTCAGCGTGTGAACATTAAACAAGAATATATTCAATAAACATTTTGTTTCTGTGAAATTTTTCTGTGATACCATGTCAGAGATTGAAAAGGTTTGTACCAAAACTATAATTTAGAATCAGTCCCAAAAAAATCATTATTTTAAATAATTTTTAAGTGCAATTAGAAGTCTAAAGATCCTTAAGTTATGTAAAGGCATTGAGTCTTTGCCACAAACTTTGATTTTTGGATCCCATTATCTTTGCAACCCAATGTCGTAGACCCATGATATTTCAAATTATGAATCATGTAAGACCAAATAATCTAAGTTTAAAATATCAAAGGTTTATATATCTTTAGGTTGAAAATATATAGAGATTAGAAAATTTGAGCTTGTGGCAAAAACTCAATTCCTTTGACAATGAAATGTTTCCGATGACACCCTGGGAAAGCTCTAAATATTTGAACTTGAAGCTCAATAGTTTTCATTTTCTTAGTTCTCAGTCAAGCGTTGAAAGTTGCTTTCTCAGTTCTATATTCTGAATGCACTGCATATATAAAATTGTAGGGATATATAGATCAAACTTTGGAGTTACAAGGAGGAAGGGGGAGGCGGCCCCCTGAAAGACCCCCCCCACCATTTTCATCATTTCATGTCATTTCATGTCTGTAAACCACCATTTCTTGAGTGGCAATTCCGATTCACAAGAATACTCTGTGTCTATGCAATCAAAATGGCACTGAGACATGGGTACTGGAATAGGGTAAGGTAGTCATACCAGAGGCGCAACTAGAACTTTTGCTAGGGGGGGCAACATATTATTTTGTAATGTGTTGCATGCAGATTTGGCTGTGTTCAATTCAAATCGATTTTTTGTTCTTGTGTTTTTACAAAAGTTGATTCTTTTCCACAAACTTGAATATTCCAGTACCTTTATCTTTGCAACCTGGCGATGTAAACCTTTAATATTTCAAACTTAGATTACTTAATCTAACAGAGTTTATAGTTTGAAATATCTAAGGTCTACGCAGGGGCGGAGATAAGGATTCTGTAGGGGGGGGGGTACAAAAGTTTAAGTTGGTGCGCGATGCGCGCCGAAATTTTTTTACCCCGCCTAGAAATGTGTTTCCCCCCCCCTAGAAAAATATCATGATGTATATCAAATTATTGGTTTAAATTGGGTTTGATTTGCATTTTCCACTCATTTCTGGGATTTACAAACTCAATCTAATAAAGGTTTCGTTATATACCTTTCAGCTTTCACCTTGTTTTATACCCTTCATTATAGTCATTCATTTTACATTAACTACAAAGATCTGTAAAAAAACTGAATTTATTTTATTTTAACTAAAATTTTTTATTTTAAGTTTGCTAGCAAACATTGACAAAAAAGGCAGTAATATAAAAAATAATAGTTTTACTACGATGAAAAAGATGTAACTTTTTTAAATCTTTAGAAAAGCTACTCTGCAAAACTTTGAAAAAATATGGTCATTACTCATCGTTAAATTTTCTTGTCGTCAATGTAGTATGTTAAGATCTTAACGAAATCTAATATGGAAATGACATTATTTAGAAGTAAAAATGTTTTTTATTGTCCATACCATTTTTTTCTATTAAAAAAAAACATCTAATTTTAATGGCATTGACTATTACTTTAGAATTTAGAATCATTTAGAATATGTTGACTTAAAATTTGAAATATCTGATTCCGACGTATCTGCACAGTGCACATTTTAATTGTTTTCGTGCAAAGGAGTTGAGTTTCTGCCACAAACTCTGATTTTCTAATCTCTTTATCTTTGTAACCCAATGTCGTAGAGCTTAGATATTTCAAACTATTAATACTTATAGATAAAATAATCCAAGTTTGAAATATCAAAGGTTTGCACAATCAGGTTCCAAAGATATTGGGATCAGAAGATTTGAGTTTGTGGCAAAAACTCAATTCCTTTAAAAGATATTCAAATTTAAATTCAACCTTTTTTAAAAACAAAAACAAAGTAACAACTCTTTCCTCCATTAAAAAGTCGGCGCGGCTTGGCGCTTAAAAAACTTGTTCAGAATTTCTTTATTATTGATTGATTTTAATCTACTAGGATGGGAGTGCATGATTGCAAGGCTAGATAGTCTTTCTGTTTTCATGGTGTTCCGCAGCCATGTTAGCAACCTAACTATCAATATACATAAGTTCCGTTTCTATTTTTTGTTTAAATTTTAAACAGTTTTCAAAGCTTATCAAATCAAAATCAAAACGCGCTGTTGCTAGGACTGGCTAGGGGGCCGAGCGCCGCGGCAAGGCAAGGCTAGGACCAGGGGGCCGGGCGCTCCTTCAACATGGTCAATTATATGATTATATCCATGAAAATAGTCGTCTTTACACAAGTGCAGACAAATCAATAGGGAATGTATTTTTTTTTGAAGTTTCTAGCTTCTGTACCTTACCTACGTCATAACCCGGTACAGGGCACAAAGTGGACAAGCTGGTCCTAGAACTGTCTTGGGATAAGATCTGTTGTAGGCGAGTATACGCATAATTGTGATTGGCATTTCTTTGGCGGACTGGGAATTCTCCACCAATAGTTTTAATCAGTGACGTCAGAGGGTACAGATCTTCCCCCCGTACCGTATCGACCTTTCATTCGTGCGCGAGCCTCGTAGCGATACCCTATTCCAGTACCCATGCACTGAGATAATCTTAACACGGGCAGCCGTAGTCAACCTTTGAATTTACGAGCCGGGTCAACCTTTCCCGTTTTCTGTCCCAGTTTGTACTGTACCTAGCTCTATGGGCAGGACAAGCCGGTGCAACAAGGTTAACGCGGTCAGACTTTATCCTTCATATAGGCTGAATTTACTTTTACTAAAGGGGCAGATTTGCGTGTTATTTTTTTAGCTGAAAATTAAAAGAGATTTTTGTCAACAATGATCAGACAAAGGTTTAAAGGGTATCGGTGTGAATTGAACATACGACTCTGTAAATGAAGGGTTACTAAAAATTTCGTTTTCAATCCCTTGAGACATACAAACCCAAATCCACCCCTTCTTGACAAAAGAATAGTTGCGCCTAGAAATAAAGCTACATGTGTGTTTGTATCCGGAAATGTTTATTTGTTTGCTAGAAGAATGAAGTCTTTGTTTTCAAAAAATGATCTTCAGTATATTTCAATTTAACAATATTCTTGTTAAAATGGAAACTTTTAAAATTTATAGATAACAAAGAGACGAATATTTCGGAATATATATTATATATCAAATAGTTTGGAAAATATACATCATGTTCGTTTTATGAAGCATGATTAGAAAAAACGGTTAACATCTTTAAAACGCTAAAATAAGCGACTTTTTATAGTTCTAGGGGTAAAAGCTGAATAAAAAATTATGTTTCATTAAGTTTTATTAAGGGATTTTTATAATTTTCAAAAATCATGAAATATGAAAATGAAAAAAAAATTTAAACAATTCGAAAAACTCACATTTTAAATTATTTTATATATTTATCTTATTTTCTGTAATAATGAATATAATTATTTTTGCATTGCATTATAAATGAAGAAGAACAAGGGTAAAAAGATAAAAATATAGTTTATAGGATTTTACGTAAACATTTAAATTTAAAACTCTTACTGCCAGGTTATATCAACAAGGGGAATACTAAAATATTTCTGAACTGTTCATCGGAATATTTTTGGTAATCATAGTTTTTTTTTTAAATTTTATAATTTTAATATGATTGTTTATTGAACTTTAGATCGTTTTTAAACAAATCCCAACCCTACTCTCTAGCACTAGAATTATATCATTTTCTTCTCAATATTTTTCGCCAAAAACGTTGGCATCATCAGGAGTTCGTCCTATAATATAACAGATATAATCAAAAAAATAAAAAATAAAAAATTTTTTTACAAAAAAAATTCTTTTTTAAGACAGTGAATATACAAAATAAATAATACAAACAAAGCAACTCGAATAAACAAAGAAGAGAACAAAAATAAAAAATCTTATGTAACCTTTACAATAAGGAATTTTTCAAAATGAATATTGTCAAAACACATAAAACTTAAAAGAAAAATTACCTGTACCTTACTCTTTTGAAGAGTATTGAGTGACTGGAAAAGGATTGAGTAGTTTATTGAACTTTTTAATATGTTCTATTAAACATGATAATTTCTTGATATGTAAATAATTATAAATCATGTTCATGTTCTTTTAACAAGTATAATTATTGAAACAGTGATAAGTCCTTGGGTTTCAAAAATGTGGTCTGCAACCTTAAATTCTTAATAAAAGTTTTGTCTTTAGATAGAATATAGTTCTTGCCACAAACTCAAATTTTATAATCCCTATATCATTGTAACCTGTTGGTGTAAACCTTTGATATTTCAAACTTAGACTACTTGCTCAAACAGGATTCTACGACATCGGGTTGCAAAGTTTCTTGAATCTTATTTCTTCAATAAACCTGATGACATTATGAATGTTAAAATATTTTGACATCAATTGTATAAAAATTTGTCTACTTTTTTCAGTTTAGAAGTATTTGTGTTATCATGTGATAATTATAAATATTTTTCAGTTACGATTTTGAATAATTCAATGAACAATTGTGCAGATGTACACATCTCCATTTCGCTTAAACTACTATTTACATTTTTGCTTTATTACTACACAAAAGATTTCTTGAATGTCGTCTTCATATTCTACGACCCCCTCCCCACTCCCCAGGATAAAATTTAAAGTCTACATTAACATTAAACAATCACCCCCCACCTCGTCCATGAGAAAAATTATCAATGTTTAGCATTTTATCAAACGCATTGACGTTATCTGATTTACAATGAACAAATTTTATTCATTTAAGTTAAAAACATGCAAACAAGCAATCTTTCATATAATCAATTCACAGAGGCCTTGGGAACAAAATTAAATATTCTCAAAAACCGCAAAATGTTGTGAAGAAGTAGCACTTTAAAAACTTAACGAATAAAAGGAAAAAGTTGTCAGTTTTCCTACTTTATTTTTTTTGCAAATTATTTAATTCATCTGAATATGATTTTTTTTTCAAATGGGACTTTTGTGCTTAATGATATATTTCGGAAAACATTAAAGGTTTGAATAACCAACCTTTTAAACCATTCACCCCCCCCCCCATCCCCTGGATCTGATATGTTTTCTTATTTTTTTTTGTTATATGAATTTTTGTCAAAGAAAATAGAATATATATTAGAGTGGAATTTAGACAATCCTTCGGCCTGAAAGGGAGTTCAAAGTGTACAACTCATGTAAATGTTCACAAATTATATGCAGTAGAGTACATTAATACAGTATGTTCCTTAGATTATCCATTTCAGTTTCGAATTTTTCAAAGCTGTTAAATAAACTTTATAAAATAAATTAGGTGAATAAAAAACATCATTTGATTATAACGGAAAATCATCGTTTGTAAAGTGAAAGGCATAGAGCCTATGTGAAATGATCATTGGTTAATTATGAAACCAGCCTATTTCATAATTTGGTTTTCGTTTAATATTAATTTTAGATTTTCTATAAAATGATGTTACAGAGCTCAATAGGTTATATAAAAAATTTTTGGCGACCATTTTGCTTCATTTTCGCATTTCGTTTACTCGCGAAAAATGCAAAGATTTTCGCTTTTGTTCGCGAAATTTCGCTTCAATCTGTTTTGCGAAAAAATGCGAGATTTTGCGAAATAGAAAATGCGAAAATTTCGCGAAAAAAATGGGAATTTTGAAAAAAAAAACCCGAAAATTTCGCTTTATTTCTAAACGCGAAAAAATGCGAAATTTCACGAAAAAGTTTGCGAAATGCGACCGAAAATTTTCGCATTTTTTCGCGAAACTTTCGTTCGGTGGAAACCCTAGCTTGTGATGTTATGAAACCTAAGATAAACTTGAACATTATTTATGTTTAACTCATCACTGTTTATATTTCAAATTTCAAATCGTGATTAAAATTTATTCTTCACGCTTCAGGCATCACGCACAGCCCCCCTCCCTGCCCCCAGCACAGCAGGGGGGGGGGCAACCTTTTATCAAAATGATTCATTCCGTAAAACTAACTGAAATGTCCTAATTAAGGATTCTTTGTTTGTTTTGAATAATGATAGTTTATTCAAAATTCGTAGGAATTCATCTACAGTAAGAGGTTTTAATTTCAAGTAACACTTCCCCCTCCCCCCTCCCCAAACATGCAAATATTAGCATGTTTTGAATTTGTTAATTTGTTAATTTCAAGTAATCTTCCATTTAAAGCTGGATGGGCATCAGGCGCGTACACAGGGGGGGGGCGGTAGTCCTCTTGTCCCCCCTGGGGTTTATGGGCAAAGGTTAAAATCAGGTGTGGTTGGTAAAACATGAGCTGGCCTTCATCTTCAATTTAAAAAATAGTTGAAAATTTTCTCAACTTCAGAGAGTAATACAGAACTATACAGAGGGATTCATCATAATATGTAGTCCTTGAATCGGGACTACAGTAAACTACAAAGGGGAGTAGTCTCAGGAGACTACTCAGGACTTCATAGAGTAATACACAAAGACTTTGCTAATTAGCAAAATCTTTTGAATAACAGCATTATTAAGGCCCTGGGGGGCAAAATTTTGTTTTTGCGCTTCGAGCGAAATCTTGCCCCCCCCCCCTGGCTGAAATCCTGTGTACGCGCCTGATGGGCATGTCCGATTTACAACGGTAACCGTTAAACCTTCATCTGATAAGTAATGTGGAGGATGATGTCGTTTTTATAGGTTCAAAAGTGTTTAATACCGATAAATTCCTCTTCTTCAAAAAATGGACAAGTGACTTTTGTGGAGAAATCACAATTGAAAATAATAAATTTTTAAGGGTTGAACATGGATAACAAATACGAACCCTCAACGTTAAAATTTGCCATTTGTCAGGTCTTAAGGAGCTAGATTAACCTGTACAGTGAAAATACAGCATATTCAAAGCAAAACGAGACAGTACACAGTATTTTATTAGGTTTCCGAATAAATTCTGCGTTGATTAAATGTCGTCATTTAATTTCCCCGTTGATTGGGACACTCTGTATTTGGGTAATCTGTGTTTTAAACTCCCGCTTGCATTTTTCAAATCTTTAAGATCTGCAACTCTGGATTGCGAAAATCCCAGATGTTTGCAATTTTTACTGCCAAATAACTTAATTGTATAATTTATGAGTTAGACTTTGATAAACATATTTTTGGCTTGAATACGCATCAAAAACACAGGTCACATGTTTGTCAAATATAAACAAAAAATGTTGCATGAGAAAACCAAAACCAAAATCTCTTTGAACAAAAATAAGAAAAATATTAAAAATGTTCCCTCCGCAATTTGACCGTGTCAAAAATGAACAAAAATTAAAACCAAAGTCAAAATCCAAACTGTTATCTGAATTTATTTGGTAGAATTTCTTCTTTATTTCAAAAATGTCATCTAAAAACAAATTATGTTTATTGGCCATGACGTTACGTTTTTAAATGCTTGATTTTTGAAAGTATAAAAGAAAACTCCCCTCGAATAATTAAGTCAACTCCCTCATTTTTTTATATTTAGATTTTACCAGTAACTAGGCAAATATGGAATGAATAATCTACATATAAATTTAGCTTATCTGTCTGTCTGTTTGTTTGTTTGTATCCAGTAAACGTCAAAATTGCTAAACCGATCGAGCCCAAATTTTGTGTGGGACCTCACGTGACCCAAGGGGAGATTTATGAATGCTCAAAATTTTAAAAATTTGTGTTTAAAAGTTTTTTATTTTTGTAAAATTTTGAAAATGCGCGAAAAAATATTATTAAATCCGCAAACTTTTTTTGTTTTTGTTTTATACTGAACAAAGAGAAGATGCTCACAGAAAAAGCCACAACTAAAAGTTGAAATAGAAGATTGGTGCAAAGCGCCCTAAAAGTATAAATATAAGTTTATTTTTTATTCCTGTCTATGTAAATTAAAAGATGGTATGCTGGCATAGGTTGAAATAGAATTGAAATCGATATCGACCCCGGCCCCTATCAGTTGTTCTTCTTACAGGGTGTCCCAATAAACGTGAGAAGTGAGTGTCGATTCCGAGATCGTTTTTATGGTATGGATATTACTACTTCTTACATCAAAATAAAGTAAATTGCACAAAAGATTAAAATCTTATAGGGTTTTAATGGCGCTACGCCATTTGCTCTATTTCCATTAGCTCTATGACCATTTTCTCTTGTTCCCTTTGCTTTAGTTCCATTTGCTCTATTAGCCATTTGTTCTATAGCTCATACACCACAACGTTTGTTCTTTATGCCATCTGCTCTATACGTCATTTGCTCTATACATATTTTTATGACTGTCTTGGTCTGTTTTCTCTATTAAACATATGCTCTAGACTAAACATGTCATTTGCTCTATAAACATATTTTATGAATCACACCGGACTAACCAGAGTGAGCAGCATTCGGTTTCTTCTATTTGAAATCAAACGTATTTTGGTCTTTAATTCAATAATTATTTATTTTACGGATTTGTTTATTTTATACATTTTTATTCAAAATGCATATGCCAACAAAAAAGTATTTAAGAAAAAAGGCTAACAAATTATTTTTAATGGGTTAAATTGTGATCGAAAGTCACAGCTTTCTGGAATATTGACAGAACCGTTAAATCCACGTGGAATGTCTTGGTCTATTTGCTCTATGAGTAAACACGTCATTTGCTCTATAAACATGCAATATACAACTATCTTAATGTATTGCTATTCCTAAGTATATCACAATTATATTACTATATCTTCTAAATTCAATGTTTCTTAAAATAGTTTTTTCACCATATATCAGATTTGTCTTATCCTGAGGTCTTATCCCTCTTATTATTTTTTTTTTGATTTTTACTAAGTCAAGTTTGCTCAGGAATTCCTAAAAAGTCTATTCTGTGATTTTTACAAAGTCGAACGACCCTATAGTGCCTTTAAACTGAACATTTCTTTTCTTATATAAAAATTTTAGCCTAAATAAAAAATACTAACGAAGAAGTCTGGTTTTGGACAGCGGAAATACAGTGCAAGAATTCCTATATAGTTTTTTTCATAGTGTCTTATTCGGTTATAGAGCAAACGACGTGTTTAGTCATAGAGCAAATGACATATTAAAGAGCAGATGGCATTTAAAGCAAATGACGGGATAGAGCAAATAGTTCCAGAGAAAATGGCCATCGAGCATACGAAAATAAAGCAATTAAATGTCTTAGCGCAAAACTATAAACTCCTCTAATTAAAAAGCTGTGGGCAAGAATAGAAATGTTTTGAATTTCTCCTGATTTGATTAGCCACTCCTGTATGCCGAGTCCATTGAGCGTCTGATCCAATCAGGGTTCAGTCATGTGTTTGGTGTCTCTTCTGAACTAATAGAAATAGCATGGCGGTAACATCTATCTTTCTATCTATCTCAGTATCCAATTAGAGTTATAAATCCTTGAATCGGCGCTATCAGTAAATGGAAATATTTACTTCTACTGAAACTATGGTGTAGCATCTTCCCTTGCTAAATTTGATTCTTTCATGCTTGTGCATAAAATCAAAACTAGAGGAGCTATCAGGTCACAAAGTCGTATCAGTAATGTCGCATTTTGACCTACTCCCTCTGTTTAGTTCACAGTGTACTAAGAGAACTGTAGTCCATTACTCCGTAGATTGTTTCGTCTAGAGTTTAGACTTTTTGTTTATATTTTGATTGCAAGATGCAAGATAGGTTTGGATGGAAATCAATATCGTTTCTCAAGATAGAATAATGTAATCCAGCCCAGCGTAGGGGATAGAATAAAAAGAACTATTTATTGATCATCACGTAAAATATTTATTGGATTTAGTGTGAAGGCCATATATAACAGCAACTATATTCTTAATATTTCTTTCCATCGCAAAAAATCTTTTCTTTTTATCTTAGATATATGTATAACTAAGCAAAATAATTTAAACTTTTAATTCTGAATGGAAAGAATATTGTTTTGATAGTCTACTAAATTTGTAGTTTAGTGTAACACTAGAAAACCTTTTTGAATAATTTGAAAATTTGAATAATATCAAAATACAAAGGAATTAAGTCTCTGCCAGAAACTCTGATTTTATAATCTTAGATATTTTATGCTTTGAATTCTATAATTTCTATTATATCAAATAATCTAAGTTTTACATATCAAAGGTTTACACCATCAAGATCCAAATATATGGGGATTAGAAAATTTGAGGTTGGGACAAAGACTCAATTCTTTTAGAGCTTAAGCCATCGAAAAAGTAGACATTGTTTCAATGGACCAAATACAATTGATTATTTCCATTTTTGATAAATGATTTAGGACACCCTGCAATGTCTTGCCAAAAAGAGAAGCCGGGGCCCTGGAGGAAGACGACTTCCATCAACTAAAATAAAAAAGGTAAAAAGACGATGTTTAACTATATATTGAGCCACGGCTTAAATTTAAGCCGCGGCTCAAATATGGTTGGTTCCACTTAAAATTGTTACATTTTTCAAGATTTAAGCCGGCGCTCAATTGAAACCGGTTTTGGGGGAATTTAAACGCGGCTTAAATTCATTGCGTTTTTTTCTTTTTTCTAATAATTTCCAAATTAAGTACAGACAGACCGAATATTACACCTTTATTATTTGCATTGATTTTATCAATGTATTTGCTATTTGCAAGAACTGCAAGATAAGAGTAAGTAAAGTTTAACATGCGAATTAAATTCGACATTTTAACATTTCTTTTTTGTATCTAAACTTTTAATATCTGTGTATCTTTTCCCTAGTAATAATTTTAGGGGGACGTCTCCCCCCCCCCCCCGACTAACCAGGGCGAGATCCATTCGGTTTCTTCTATTTTAATTGAATCGCGTTTTCATCGATAACTCAACAATCTTAAAATCTACGGACATGTCATGTTACTTTTTGTTTACAAAGTATATGCCAACAAAAAAAATTATAAATGAGAACAGGCGAAAATATTTAAGTTTAAAAGTTCAAATTGTGATCTGAAGTCAAAGCTTGCTGAGAAAAGGACCGAACATTTAAATCAGCTTGGGGACAATTTTACATGACGGCCCCCCCCCCCCAATTGAGATGGAAACGGTCCTTAAAAAATATCTTTATTTTCATAAAATTAATACATATTGTAGTATAAATATTAAATATGTAATGATATCAAATATATATATTTACACGGCAGGCAGTACTTTTTAAAAAAAGTGAGATTCTAATATATTTATTTTCATGATGTAATCATACTATTTTTCTTCTGTTGCAGATTGAGGAGAACTTGCTGAAAAGATCCAGTGATTCCAACGATAATTTGGTTTTAGATGCGCCAGCAGATAGAAACCTTGATCCGTCCTTAATCTTTGGCAAGGTAATTTATTCCTTGATCCTTTCCATTGATCAACAGCAAGGTAATATATTCCTTGATCCTTTCCATTGATCAACAGCTAGGGTTGGTAACGTTTTGATTTTTGAAAAAAACGATCGTTTCGTTAAGAAAACGTCGAGGAAAATCGAAAAACGAAACGATTGTTTAACGAAGCAAAAAACGATCGTTAAACGATCGTTTTCAAAAACGATTACCAACCCTATCAACAGCTAGGTAATTTATTTCTTGATCCTTTCCATTGATTAATATCAAGGTAATATATTCCTTGAACCTTTACATTGATCAACAGCAAGGTAATTTATTCCTTGATCCTTTCCATTGATTAACAGCAAGGTAATATATTTCTTAATCCTTTTCATTCATTAACATCAAGGTAATATATTCCTTGATCCTTTCTATTGATCAACAGCAAGGTAATATATTCCTTGACCGTCCTTGATCAGCAGCAAGTTAAGGTATCCTTTCCAATGATCAATAGCAAGTAATATATTCCTTTGTCCTTTCCAGCGATCAATAAAAGGTAATATATTCTTTGGTCCGTTCCAATGATCAATAGCAAGGTATAATATTCCTAGATACTTTCCGTTGATCAATAGCAAGGTAATTTATTCCTTTATCCTTTCCATTGATTAACATCAAGGTAATATATTCTTTGATCCTTTCCATTGATTAACATCAAGGTAATATATTCTTTGATCCTTTCCATTGATCAACAGCAAGGTAATATATTCTTTGATCCTTTCCATTGATCAACAGCAAGGTAGTATATTCCTTGATCTTTTCCATTGATCAACAGCTAGGTAATATATTTCTTGGTCAAAAGAAAATATTGAACATTGAAAATATCAACAACTTTTTCTATTTTAAACATTTATTCTTCCAGGATTTGTTAGATGCTGAGGTTCAGGGAAGAGTAAACCATCAAGAATTCGATAAAATTTGGTTTATCAGGTAATAGTAAATAGATTAACAAGTACAATAGGTGGCAACAGAGAACTGGACCAATCATACACGACGTTCAAGTGTCAAATATAAAAAGAAAAACGAAATTTTCTCAAATTAGTTGACAAGTTTTCCAAGATTAAATAAACAGTGTAAAAACAGGAAATAAAGAACACATGAAATTGCACTTATTTTACTGTAAGATAAGCACTTTATTCTAAAATTATCACTATTATTAATAATTTTGTCGGACACAAAAACTGAGTTAACACTTGTGCCGTAAGAATACATCTGCACTGAGAGTAGGGGAAGTCCCTCTATAAATGTAGGATCACTTGAAATTACGATTACAGTTTCTTTTCTACGATTACAAACTATAGGACGCAACTTTTGGATCTTAAACCCCAGGCTTAAGCGCGATGACGGTGCATTGCTCCCTCGACGGTTTAACTTTAGACGTTCCACGATTTTAGGCTTTTAAGTCTTTATCCGTTTAGTTGTTTAGTCGCTTAGTCGTTTATTTGTTTAGTGGTTTAGTCGTTTACTAAACGTAGTTTTGTTTAGGGTTTCAAATGTTTAATTTCTTACTTGTTTAGTTGTTTAGATGTTTAGTTGTTTAGTTGTTTAGTTGTTTAGTTGCTTAGTTGTTCAGTTGTTTAGTTGTTTAATTGTTTTGTCGTTTAGTCGTTTAGTCATTTAGTCATTTAGTTGTTCAAGTGTTTAGTTGTTTAGTTGTTTAGTTGTTTAATTGTTTAGTTGTTTAGCTGTTTAGTTGTTTAGTTGTTTAGTTGTTTAGTTATTTAGTTGTTTAGTTGTTTATCTGTTTAGTTGTTTAGTTGCTTAGTTGTTTAGTTGTTTTGTCGTTTAGTCGTTTAGTCATTTAGTCATTTAGTTATTCAAGTGTTTAGTTGTATAGTTAGTTGTTTAGTTGTTTAGTTGTTTAGTTGTTTAGTTGTTTAGTTGTTTAGTTGTTTTGTCGTTCTGTTGTTTAGGCGTTTAGCAACGAGTTCAGTTGCTGATGCTTAACGCTCTAACGCAAATATGGATTGAAAAAGAAAAAAATAAGATTTAAAAAAAGTTACTTAAATATATACAGTGAAACCCTTAATAACGAATACATCGGAAGAATTTATCAAATGTCGTCTTGACAATTTTTCAATGAGTTTTTTACTATATTACGTAAATTTCAGCATTTGCGAAAATAAATAAATAGTCATGAATATGTGGGAACAGTTTTAAAGAGTTCCATATAATCATTTAATTAAAAAACTAAATATCTGCAACATTCCATTATCAGAAAGTGAAGAATACGACATTTGATGAATTCTTTCGATGTATTCGTTATTAAGGGTTTCACTGTATATATTCTATATTTCAGGGTTCCGTCTATTCAAGATGATTCTAGTCACAACCTTTCATCCTCTCCTCCCCCACCCTCTACCTCATCGTCGAAACCTAACCTCCCAGCTTCTCCAACTACCCTGGAGCCATCCAACCCGCCCAGCCCGTCTCTCCAGGGTAGAACGGAGAATGTTGAAACCGAATCCGACCAAACACAAATGTCTCTGAAAGATTTCAAATCTAGCAGAAAGTTAAGATGGCAGCGCGGGAAATGCACTATTTTGTAAATACATTTTTATATAATATTATATCAAACAGTCGTCTTCGTATATGTATCAATACAAGGAAGACGACTTTCTATTTGAACTTTCTACCAATCTTTCCAACATCAGAGACACATAAACATGTAAGTTGTCAATAAACAGCTATTCCTTGTTTACTTGTAAACTTATAATTTGAATATGCTTGTTCGGAATAAAAGCATTCATAATAAAAAGTCGTCTTCAATGTGTTCATTTAATCGCCGACGATTGTACATAAATCTACCGGTTGATAATAAATGCTCTATTTATATAAATTTTTTTACTTTAAGAAAATTATTATTATTCAAATCTATTTATTGATCAAAATGGTACAGAGCAAATGACAATAAACTTTTTATATATATTATCGATATGTACATTTTGATTTTTATTCGATTTTATAAAATGTGCAGAAGAAAACAACAAGAAATATATCGGTAAATATTAATAAAATAAAAAAAATGAGACGGATAGCGACAATTGCCGAGAGAGATGTTATTGGAGAACCAGCAGTTTTGCACTATTGTTTCTTTTATAGAGTTAAAATCATTTGAAAGAAAAAATACAGTTCTGCAACATCAACATAGAGTTATAGCTTTGCACCATAAAAATAAAACGCCTGCGGATAGAGCTGTAATTGTAGATCCAATAGATTTGCACCATTGTTTCTTTTTAAGGTTAAAATTATTAGAACTAATAAACCCGAAATTCAATTTAAGAAAAAGAAATGAAAGTTTAAAAAAGGACAATTTCAGATAAATTTTTTTAAACTCAAAATTAAGAAAAACTCAAAATTCTGAAGATCTCGAAATTCATTTTAAGCATTAAAATTGGAGGCTTAAATGTCGGAAGAATTCCAATAAATTTGGATTAACTTGAGCTTTTGCTACACTCGGAATTCAATCCAAGAAATAGAAGAGGATAGTTCACCAATATCACATTTTCGTTCTGGAGATCATTGATTGTTAGTTTCTAGCGCTTTGATCTATCTGTCATAGTGCTTTCTCTTCCTGATTTCCCTTTCCTTCCTACTTTAAGAAAATGCCCATCAGATTTTACACAGCTAACAGGGGCGGATACATAGGGGATGTGGGCGGCAGGACCTTCGCAACCCCTGACGGATTCAGGGGGGGTAGCCCCCCCCCTGAGATTTCAGAATAGCTTCTCAATGGCACTTAAAAACATCATCTTAAAAAAAATTGTTGTTCCTAAATCTGGACTTTTTGTTCCGAAATAGTGCTGGCACCCCCCCCTCATTTAAATCTTGTATCCGCCCCTAAACAGCTGTTAATTGTTGTTACAGTGTTCCCCTCAAAGAATGAGAGTTTAATTGTTGCATAAAACTCTTTAAATATTTATTTGTTGGTTATTTTTTTTGTATAATCCCCGATGTTAATGCTTTACTGACTGTTTTCTCAAAAACAAAAGCTAGCTGCTCTCACCTCCACGGAACCCTGAAGAAATTAATTAAGCTGTCCCATAAGTTTAACATTATTTTTTTACTACTCAAGAATCCATCTCTACTGATATCCGTCGGCTAGCAATGTCGTCTTCCAAAGTTTCAGCTTAGGTTTTCATCATCTTCATTGAATTTATTATTTAGTTATTTCCCTAGTCTGCAAGGGCCGTACACAGAAATAAATCTTGGGGGGCCGGGGGGGGGGGGAGGGCAAATTATGCATACAGTCCAATTACCTTACAAGCACTACTATATGTCTCCTTCAAACAAAACTAGCAGAAAAAAACTAAACTATTATTTATGCTCTTCACTCTTCAGTTTCAGATTTGAATAGTGTTATAGCCCTAAATTCTAGGGGGTCACTGCTCCCTTGCCCCCACCCCTGTGAACGCCCTTGCTAGATAGTATGATTTGCATTGCTTTAACGTTTTAAACAATTCATATCAAGACTAAGCTGCAGTCTTTTCTAATAATAAAAATCATTTCAATTTTTGAATTGTATTTTATGACAACCCAAATAGGAGAACTAGAATGGTCAACATAACCCAACTAGAGAAGCTAGAATGGTCAATATAAACCCAACTAGAAGAGCTAGAATGGTCAATATAAACCCAACTGGAAGAGCTAGAAAGGTCAATATAAACCCAACTGGAAGAGCTAGAATGTTCAATATAAAACCAACTAGAAGAGCTAGAATGGTCAATATAAACCCAACTAGAGGAGCTAGAATGGTCAATATAAACCCAACTAGAAGAGCTAGAAAAGTCAATATAAACCCAACTAGAAGAGCTAGAATGGTCAATATAAACCCAACTAGAGGAGCTAGAATGGTCTATATAAACCCAACTAGAAGAACTAGAAAAGTCAATATAAACCCAACTAGAAGAGCAAGAATGGTCAATATAAACCCAACTAGAAGAGCTATGATGGTGAATATAAACCCAACTAGAAGAACTAGAATGGCCAATATAAACCCAACTAGAAGAGCTAGAACGGTCAATATAATTATAAACCCAACTAGAAGAGCTAGAATGGCCAATATAAACCCAACTAGAAGAGCTAGAATGGTCAATATAAACCCAACTAGAAGAGCTAGAATGGTCAATATAAATGATCTAAGCTAAAATAAAATTCTTGTTGTACAGTGATAACCAGAAAACTTTGAAATAGGAAGACGACTTACGGACTCAAGTTATGACTTGAAGATGGACATCGTCATGGGACACAGCAACTGTGAAGTGTAAACAGACCTATTTCACTTATTAATTGATTTTATCAGTGTCAGTGAAACTATTTGCTTTGAAACAAGATCAAATATACTTATTATTGCTATAAGGTCGTCTTCCGATTTCAGAGTTTTCTGGTTATCACTGTACATTTTTAACGCCTTAGCCTTTAATTTTACGTTTACGTTTAATTTAATTTTACGTTTCACCAATACTACGTTTCACCCAAATTACGATTCACCCAAAATACACCTACTTCAGAGTTTCGCCAAATTTTTTATTCCTCTAACATACATTGCACATGAATTTATTGCCAAATCTCCGATCATAACTCATAAACTCATGGACCGATTTGTCTTAAATTTTGATTGGGGAAATCAGGAGAATCTTGGGAATCTTCTGAAATTCGTTAAAGAATTCTAATTCTGAATGGGTCGACTCATCAGGCGCGCAACTAGACATTTGGTTAGGGGGGGGGGCTAGGGGGAAATTTTTTGGCCCTCCATAAACATTTTTAGGGCAAGAAAAATGTGTGTTATACTTAAACAATAAAAAACTAACCTTACCAACCGGATATTCAGTAAGTCAACATATCTGATATGAAATAAAAAAGAAATCTATTCTGGTATAAATCACAAAAATAATTAATTTACAAATTACATATATATATAAATTTTCATTAGTTATCCAAATCAAATATGTACATTGTACTTAGAAACTGACAAGAAATGGCTTTCATTAAAAATTCATTATTTTACATGAAAAATATTTGTTTTTAATATGACACATCACACAATATTTGCGTTGAACATGTAGGATTAATTTAATAGTTGTACTACAGTATTAAAGCAATATCATAATAAGTGGCAGAACTGATAGTGAAAATATCTAAAAATTACTTAATAAACCCCCTATCCCTTTCCAGGAAAAAACAGTATATTGAAAAAAAACAAAGATTAAGGCACCTTGGAACCTTGTCAACTTGTTATGATATACGGCAGTAGTTAGACTCGGAGACGAAGGGGGTCTGTGGTGCATTAAGTGCTATATCGATTGCAACTAAGCTCAATAAACTAACGTTCAATTATCTTTTTTTTTATTTTACGATAAGAGCTCTTAAATTTGCTCAGGGTCAGGATTCATGAATCGCTAAAATGCAAAACAGGGTGGACTTCGTCACTTCTTGCCATACCCCCTATAGGGGGGGGGGGGGGGCAAGACTTCTTAGTCAAATATATTAATGCATATTGTTGTAAATCCGCAACTTTTGTACTTGAAATCTGCAAACGGTGAAACGTAGTATTGGGTGAAACGTGAATTGGGTGAAACGTTATATTGGGTGAAACGTCATTGGGTAAAACGTTTTGGGTCACGTTATTGGGTGAAATGTTACCACACCGTTTAGAATGTCTTTGTTAAGTTGTTTGATACCAAAGACCAATAAAAAATATTATATGGGAGTCATGTTATATTAAAATTGATTTCAAAGTAAAAGATAATGAAGCAAAATATTTTTTTGACTAAAAATAACAATTTATTAAATGTCATGTTTCGTGGGACATCCTGTATGTCTTAGTTCTCAACCACTCTTACATCTGTCAAAATGCAAAAGTGAAGACCAAGAGATATAATTCGAAGATATTCATTTTTTTATCACAAATTGTGCATTCCTTGTTTTACAGATTATGCATTCATTATTGTGCTGTCTAAATTATTTATTGTGCAGTAAAATGGCTAAAATTCACTTCTGAAATCTTAATTTACGAATTACGTTAATCTATACTTAAGTTAAATACAAATTCTAAATCTGTGTTTGTAAACAAAGGGAGTCCAGTTTCTGTTGTACTGTGCAGTCCATACAGACCAATTTATATAAATATATATATATTATTTTTAAATACTTGGGACATAAAATGTCGTCATCCAACAATGAGTTTGGTCCACTTTAGTATTTAATCACTTTGANTAACTGCAAATTTTCCCCTTTCCATATATTTGAATCCCCCAGGCCCCCCCGCCCCAACTCTAATAAATAAAACCTTTCTTAACAATAACCTTATCACCTGCGATCTCTCGTTCATTTGCCTCTTCTTCAATTATAAATATATTTTACATTTTTTACATTTAAAAATTTCCTCCAAACAGAAAATTCTCGAAATTTTCCTGATTTTTTGATAAAATTTAAAGAAAAGTATATTTATCTCTGAAGCTAAAGATAAACATGGCGTTGAAAGAAACATTGGTTTTGTCATCATCAGCCTAAATACTTGTTTGTGTAATTACATGATGGGACACAAATATATTTACAATACTGTTCCAAACCTCTCCTCCCTACCCCTCCTTCTGTCATTCAACTTTACGAGGGCTCCTCACACTACTTCAATGATGACTAACAATTTGTAAAAAAAATATTGCAAGAAAATGTTTTTTGTTATTTGAAAAAAATGAATATTGAAAGGAATTGAGTCTTTGGCACAAATTCAGATGTTCTAATCCCTATATCTTTGCAACCTATAATAGTGTAGACCTTGGATATTTCAAACTATAAATTCTGTTAGAGCAAATAGTCTAAGTTTGAGATGGTTTACACTATCAGGTCACAAAGATGTGGGATTAGAAAATTTGAGTTTGTGGCAAAGACTCAATTCCCTTGCTTACAGCTTTAAAATCTAACTTTACAACCGGAACCCCCGCCCCCAGTTTTTGCTTTTTTAAAACAATATATTAACATAATAAAATATTTATCAATATGCAATTTTTCACTATCCTCAAGCCTTAAGAAAAATAACAAGTGCATTTGATGAGGGATGGACAGACGCATTGAAAAAAGGAGGGTGTGACCAAGGGAATCAGGAGAATCTTGGGAATCTTCTGAAATTCGTTAAAGAATTCTAATTCTGAATGGGTCGACTCATCAGGCGCGCAACTAGACATTTGGTTAG
>NW_019397729.1:0-45548 GCF_000591075.1 Eurytemora carolleeae | reverse complement strand
GGGCGAACTGAGCCTCCACCTGCACGAACCAGGCCTCCGCAGAATCTGGCCAAAAGGCTGGAACTTTCACTGAAACAGAGTTTAATAAATCCAGCGAGCTGGGTTCAGCTAGAGCTTGGACGCTATCACTGTCCTTAGGCATTTCAATCACTTGATGAGCGTGTAGCTATAAAAAAGTCTATAATGGCGCGGAAAACAGTCTATATGCCTATAGTTTCGAACTAGGAGTCACCAATTTAGCTACGCTCAGTTTGATAAACGCCTGGTTTAAATAAATACTTTATTACTAAATTTTAGAACTTAAATTTATCAAAACGTAAAAATATCATTCAAAAAGCTGGTGACATGGCCGGAAGTTGCTCATCTTGCCGCGTCTTGACCTTCGGTTCAAAACTCCTCAAAAGCCTCGTCTTCCGCCACTACGCCGCCACATAATCTCTATTCTTGTGTAAAGAGTATATTTATATATTATCTATGTATATATTTTTTATATATATAAGATGTATTCACATACAAAGATATACTTACATATATCATTGGTATAGTTTAAATTTGTTTAGATAAATTTTGAATAAATTCTTGTCTAGAGTATATATATTATCTGAAGTATTTAGTATACAGGGTGTCTCAAAAAACTGTGCAGTAGGGGTATTAGGAACTGAGGAAACAATTTTCGTTCAATATTTCAGTTACTTCATGATTTAAATTTTTTCCATCTAGGCCTCATACTTTTTTGTTATAACCAATTATTTGAACGTAAGTCAAAAATCGATTTCCCGGATTTTTCAATTTTTCGATTTTTCACGTCTTATTTTCATTCGTTCATAAAGTATAGAAAAATTTTAAGATTTTCGATTTTTTTTAAATCATAAGCTGTTAGTCTTAGGTTTTATTTTTACCTACAATTTTGGATCAGCGATCATTACTTTTGGAGCTAGAGCAATCTAAAAATAAGACATGCATTATAAAAACGAAAAGAGAGCTACGGGTACCTCCGTACGAACCTTGCTGCAGACCACACAAATAATTTTTAAAAAGTTTTCTTTTTGAAATCAGTTGGTTTAATCTACAGCTCGCTATTTCAATCAAATTTTTTTTATCTAACATAAACATAAAACATTTTTTGGAATCTGAAATTACAACAAAACTTTACAAAAATCATCACTTTAATTAAGAAAATTTTTAGTTTAGAAATGATGTTCACCCTTTCATTTGTTATTAGTCGATTTTTATGATAGGTTCCGAAACAGGGGTAAATCCACATGATGAATCCATTCTTACTTATTTTTATGTCATTAACATTTCCGTTGACGGCACTATTGACCTTTTTTGGTGGTCAAATTGTTTAAATATTATCTATATTCTAGATTCTAGAGTTTATAAAAGACGACTATTTGACAAAAATACTTACTTTAAATAGGCCAATGAACATTGGACGTCGCTATGTTGTAGTGTAAAACTTAAAAGACCTATTTCACTGAAATGGTGATATAATATGTGTCTAGTAAAACGATTTGCTTTGTAACACCATGGAATACACCTAAATATTGTTATAAAGTCGTCTTCCTATTTCAGAGTTTCTGGTTATCACTGTATATATATACTGTCTATATTCTAAATCTAGAATATACATATAATCTCTATTCCAGATTCTAGTTTCTGGAGTTTTTTTTATTTGTTTCTTTATTTTGTATTCAAATAATTCTTTTGTTTTGATTTCGACTAAACAGAATTGAAACTCATTAAAATAAATTTAAATTTCTTGAAGTCAAATTAAAGTAAATTTAGATTTCTTCATGTCAAGTTAAAGTAAATTTAGATTTCTTCATGTTAAATTAAACTAAATTTAGATTTTTTCATGTTAAATTAAAGTAAATTTAGATTTCTTCATGTTAAATTAAAGTAAATTTAGATTTTTTCATGTTCAATTAAACTAAATTTAGATTTCTTCACGTCAAATTAAACTAAGCTTAGATTTCTTCACGTTAAATTAAAGTAAATTTAGATTTTTTCATGCTAAATTAAACTAAATTTAGATTTCTTCACGTCAAATTAAACTAAGTTTAGATTTCTTCACGTCAAATTAAAGTAAATTTAGATTTCCTCAATTCAAATTAAACTAAATTTAAATTCTTTAAGTCAAATATTAAAGTAAATTTAGATTTTTTCATGTCAAATTAAACTAAATTTAGATTTCTTCACGTTAAATTAAACTAAATTTAGATTTCTTCACGTCAAATTAAACTAAGTTTAGATTTCTTCACGTCAAATTAAAGTAAATTTAGATTTCCTCAATTCAAATTAAACTAAATTTAAATTCTTTAAGTCAAATATTAAAGTAAATTTAGATTTTTTCATGTCAAGTTAAACTAAATCTAGATTTCCTTACGTCAAATTAAAGTAAATCTAGATTTCCTTACGTCAAATTAAACTAAATTTAGATTTCTTCACGTCAAATTAAAGTAAATTTAGATTTCCTCAATTCAAATTAAACTAAATTTAAATTCCTTAAGTCAAATATTAAAGTAAATTTAGATTTCTTCGCGTCAATTTAAACTAAATTTAGATTTCTTCACGTCAAATTAAACTAAATTTAGATTTTCTCACGTCAAATTAAAATATATTTCACAATAGATTGAAATATTACAATAACCGGTGTGAGCTCAATAGCTCGGAATAAGTAAAGTTCCATTGGTGTAACCCATTCAGTTCTCAAAGGAACCCAGAGCTAAACTCAGATTGGATAGATCCATTGATCATTGATGTAACCCCTTTAGTCCTCATACAGACCTGGAGCTAAGCACAGATTGCAATGTAAGCTTGGAGAGAGGTTTACTTGTAAATAAATTGTATTCAACGTTAGCAGTGGGGTAGATGACAAGTTGCCTCATCTATCGTGCAGCTAGGGAGATTTGTCCGTTAGAAAATGCCAACCCAGACAACATGCTTTGATAGCATTTTTGAACGCACGGAAAATAAAAACCACCGTTAGACCTGGATTTCTATTTTAAATTCAAGCCAATAGGCATGAAACACAACTTGACATGAGGTAGAAGGAAATAGGATCGGCCTAGGCTAAAAACTGAAATAAGAGTTAGTTGTCATCAAGGGTCGGAATATTCTATATATCTATTATCAAACAAATTTGCTCGAGTGTAAAATTAAAAATAGTGGATCTACCATGTCTCAAATTATTACCGGTAATTTCGCAAAATTTGTCTAAAATAAATAATAGTAATTTCTTGTAACCTCTATTTTTAGAGTTGCATGCTCTTTAATGAAATTAAGTTAGATTCTTCTGAGTGAAAATACATCGACAGTCCCTTTAATGATTTATATTTACATTCTATTGAGTGTAAATATAACATATACAGTCCCTTTAATGAAATATATTTAGATTCTCCTGAGTGTAAATACATCTACAGTCCCTTTAATGAAATATATTTAGATTCTCCTGAGTGTAAATACATGTACAGTCCCTTTCATGAAATATATTTAGATTCTACTGAGTGTAAATACATCTACAGTCCCTTTAATGAAATATATTTAGATTTTACTGAGTGTAAATACATCTACAGTCCCTTTAATGAAATATATTTACATTCTACTGAGTGTAAATACATATACAGTCCCTTTTATGAAATATATTTAGATTCTACTGAGTGTAAATACATGTACACTGTACAGTCCCTTTAGTGAAATATATTTAGATTCTACTGAGTGTAAATACATGTACACTGTACAGTCCCTTTAGTGAAATATATTTAGATTCTACTGAGTGTAAATATATATATAGTCCCTTTTAATGAAATATATTTAGATTCTCTTGAGTGTAAATACATGTACAGTCCCTTTAATGAAATATATTTAGATTCTCTTGAGTGTAAATACATGTACAGTCCCTTTAATGAAATATATTTAGATTCTCTTGAGTGTAAATACATGTGCACTCCCTTTAATGAAATATATTTAGATTCTCCTGAGTGTAAGATCGAAGGATCTCGACTTCAACAAGCAAAGATTGGAGAATCAGTAAAACTACAATGCAAGGTATGTTGAAATCAACCATAACTTGGATATTTATTTGATCTCTCTTAGCTATGAATTCATAAAAGTTCTTTAAGATACAAAAAACGTTAATTAGCGCGAAAGATTTAACATTTTTGTTTACACAAAAAGTGAACTACAGTTTCTGGAAGGAATATATAATTGGATATTTGATATATGGTCATTTATTCTGTAATGCCATAATGTAGCTTTTCCATGAATTTGACAAAAACTTAAAAACTTCGAAAAATCCTCTTTCTACCCAATTTATCGAGCCTAAAACCTCTACACAATAAACATGAAAGAAAAACTTTAAAATTAAAAAATTCTTCTGAAAACATTTTGAAATTGTGAATACTTTGTTCGAAATTATGAAGAGCACGTTCGGGATAAAAAAATATCCAAGACAATCCCCACTAAAACCTAATATTTCTTCGGTTATTGTACAGCAAGTTACTGCAGAAAGCACCGAAAGCTTAGTTTAGGGTGAAGTAAAATTCTGTTCATAGTTTAAACATGTTTTCGGAATTAAAGTGCGATCAATATATATGTTTCTCATAAAAATGAATTACTTTAAGGACTTTTAAGAATGATGACAAGTCCAAATTAAACAAGACGTAAATATATGCTTAAATCTCTCAGAGAGACATTAATCCGTCTGAGATAAAGGTATAGAATATACTTGTCTCAAACTTGAGTTTTATAATTAATTTATCTTTGCAATATGATACACCATTCATTTTACAAACCTTGAATATTAAATCTGACAGAATACCAAAGATCAACGGAATCAGATTGCAAAGATATAAAGATCAGAAAAATTGAGTTTGAAGCGAGTACTTTTCTCTCCTAATCTAGCGGCGTCTGAAGAGAAAAGTAAAGATGTGACTAGTTGTAAACTTTAGGTGGAGAGTCATCCTGTACCCAATACATACTATTGGAGCTTTAAACCAAATAATCAAACCAAATTTAGTCGGATAGCTGACACAGGTTAGAATACCTTTTTATATCAAACTAAACTATTCTATGAAATTCATAAAAATAGAGATAAAATGTCCAGAACTAAAGCACTTTTTGTTTATGATGAACTAGAGTTCTTTTTGCTGTAAAGGGACTAATGTATAATTTTAAATACCCCCCATTTAAAGATTTTCATGCCCAATGTACTGCTGAAAAAAAACTTTTTCAATAAAGGAAAATGTCAGCATCTAAAGCTTTTATTGCTGCTCGAGTTCTAAGGGTACAATAAATTGTGAATCAGACATGCCAATTCTCTAAAAAGGGGTACTTTTTTTAATGCTCCTAAATATAAAACAAACTTTTGACTTCTAATCAGTTCTACATGACAATAATCCAATGGTGAAATAATACTAGAGGACACCTATATATAAATTTGGCTTGTCTGTCTGTTTTCTTATAATCAAGAATGCGCAAGGAATTTTCTCAGAGAAACCGCAAATTAAATAAACAATTCAAAATTAAAATTACCTTTTCAGTCCCTTTAAAAGAATTTGTGTATTTTATGCGACAATATTTATCTAGAATCTGAAAAACTGCATGGTTTTTTTTTACTGTAAACCAAAGAATTTTAATGTAAAGATAGTTATTTCAGAGGTGTACGTATTTTTTGTACTGCAGTGTACTGTCTCTCAGTGCGAATTTGAAAGAGTATCCTTGGACAAAACTCCCGAGTTTCCTTTTTTGGGGTCTTCTTAACATTTGTGTAGATTTTGATATAAGAGATTCGAAAAAAAATTGAGAATATAAACAAACTGAATAAAATAATAATACAAATCAATGAAATATTCTGGTCACAGGAAACTACTTTGTGAAATATCAAAATTATCACTATTTAATGCATTTTTTCCTCCTCGGGCACTAAAGGAGCACTGATGCATCTATCCTTGTTTTCAAATACTGCCCAGAGAGAACTGGTTTCAATATGTAAGCAGAGAATACGCAACCGCAATTAACTTTCCTTGACTTATTACCTTGCTAGTAACTAAGTTTTAAACTACTTTAATACAGCTGCAGGAACCATTTATCTCTGCCGTATCCTTGCATATAAAATACAGCTGCAGGAACTATTTGTCTCTGCCGTATCCTTGCATAGAAAATACAGCTGCAGAAACTTTTTGTCTCTGCCGTATCCTTGTAAATATTCTGGTCATAGGAAACTACTTTGTGAAATATCAAAATTATCAAAATTTAATGCTTTTTATCCTTCTCGGACACTAAAGGAGCACTGATGCATCTATTCTTGATTACAAATTCCGCCCACAGAAAACAAATGTACGTAGAGAATATGCAACCGCAATTAACTTTCTTTGTCTTATTACATTGCTAGTAACTAAGTTTTAAACTACTTTAATACAGCTGCAGGAACCATTTATCTCTGCCGTATCCTTGCATAGAAAATACAGCTGCAGGAACCATTTGTCTCTGCCGTATCCTTGCATAGAAAATACAGCTGCAGGAACTATTTGTCTCTGCCGTATCCTTGCATAGAAAATACAGCTGCAGGAACTTTTTGTCTCTGCCGTATCCTTGCATAGAAAATACAGCTGCAGGAACTATTTGTCTCTGCCGTATCCTTGCATAGAAAATACAGCGGCAGGAACTATTTGTCTCTGCACGTATCCTTGCATAGAAAATACAGCTGCAGGAACTATTTGTCTCTGCCGTATCCTTGCATAGAAAATGCAAACATTAAGTGTTTAACAATTAAGCTGAAAATTCAAACCATTTCGTTGAAAAACTTTTCTGATGTGAAATGATAAAAAAATATTTTCTTAAACTTTTAAAATTGTTCAATTTAGACTAAGTTTGAAATTTAGAAGTGGAATATTTTACATAGTTGATGCAAAAACTTTCCTAGGAATTATTATTTTTCCAAATGAAAACAAAGTTTTGAAGTTCTTAGCTAGCAATTAAATAAGTTTTGAGAATAGAGTTCTGAATAAAAGTAAATCAAAGATATCTGAAAAGGATTTTAACTGTACCCCTATTTCTAGTCGGGGTATGATTTTTAAAAGCTCAGCTATCAAAGTTCAACTAATAGTTTATTTCGATTTGAAATTCTGATAATAAAATAAAAATGTCATTACTCTCTTTAAGAATGTAGCACTGCACGTATAGGCATTGTACACAGTTGTTAGATTTACAAAAATCTTATTTAAAAAGACTGATTACATATTTTCAAATTACTCATTTATAGAGTGGCATATCAGGCTCTCAAGGTATACCCTTAAAAGCTTTGTCTGGACAAGAATGAATAAGATATCAATGTTTTTCTCTTTACAGATTTATTATTTTTGATTGTGATTTCTTTATAAAACTGAAATGCGCCAGACACGGGCAGCAACAGTACATTTGAATTTCCGAGCCGGGTTAACCTTTCCGTTCCCAGTTTGCACTGTATCGCCCAGACATTGGGTAAATAAAGTTGACACTAAATAGGACTAGCCGGTGCAACAAGGTTGACGCGGTCAGACTTTTGGTTAAATTTACTTTTACTAAAGGGTCAGAGGTACGTGCTCAGCTGCACTATACAGAAAAAATGAAACACTTAATAAAATTAAACAGTTTTCAAGCTAGAAAAAGCGGAGATATTCTCCACATTGTTGATCAACAAAGGTTTCTATAGATATGTTGTCATATACCTCTCTTTAAATGTAAGTACCTTGAAATCAAATCAGCAGTCCCTTTATATAGAATGTTATTTAAGCTCAGAAGAAACTGATTTTTAATTAGCTTTTCTAGTTTATATTTAATATACAAATATAAAGTCAAAACTTAATTAAAAGTATTACAACAAGAAAATGCAAACTATAGAATAACAAGAACCACAGTTTATTCGTTTTCCCGTTTGCCAAATCTAAATTATTCTTTATGAGCAATTTTTTAATTACCAAAAATTATTTAACATTAACATTTCTGTAATTTAACAGCTTTAAATTTTTAAAAAACCTATGAAAAGTGCATATAAAAAGTGTATATAAAAGGTGTTTATAAAAAGTATGTATAAAAAGTGTATTTAAAAAGTGTGTATGAAAAGTGTGTATGAAAAGTGTATATAAAAAGTGTATATAAAAAGTGTGTATGAAAAGTGTATATAAAAAGTGTAAATAAAAAGCATAAAGCATATAAAAAGATATTCCAGATTAACTAAGTTTTGAAAATATTTGTAGTTTTTCCTGATTACATAATAAAAACCAGGTTTTTAAATGATATTTTGCCATTTTTATTTTGCGTAAATTTGTTTGTAATTTTACTGTTTTATTATATATTTTTGCAAATTTGCAACACTTAGGAAGGTTTTCATATACAGATTGAAGGCTGTCCAAAAATGTATGGAATGTATGGAATTTGATATTGAGTTACAATTGATAATCTCAAATTTAAAGAAAGTAAATTCTGCTAACACTGCTATCACAAAATCTATTTTCTAAACACTATTCTGATAGAATTTTTATATAAACGAAAATTTAAATTTTCTTTGCCATAATTAACATATTTTTAGATGCAGAAATAGATTTTTTCGTGAAAACTGAAAAAGATTTTGGCTCTGTTGGATGTCGAGCTGAGAACTCTATTGGAATTCAAGAACAACCTTGTTTGTTCCTCCTGCACCCAAGTATCAGGTAAACTTAAAGGGACTGTACCCTAGTATCAGGTAAACTTAAAGGGACTGTACCCTAGTATCAGGTAAACTTAAAGGGACTGTACCCTAGTATCAGGTAAACTTAAAGGGACTGTACCCTAGTATCAGGTAAACTTAAAGGGACTGTACCCTAGTATCAGGTAAACTTAAAGGGACTGTACCCTAGTATCAGGTAAACTTAAAGGGACTGTACCCTAGTATCAGGTAAACTTAAAGGGACTGTACCCTAGTATNATTTGTTTAGTCCAAGTCAGCTGACAGAATGTATAGTGAGAAACATCAGTTATCAGTCCATTTACATCTCATGTTCTAAACTCCAAGATCTTGGTAAGCTTTTATTTAGTGAAAGGGATTGAGAATCATTTCCGATTCCCAATAGTACCCTTTAGACCTTTAGATTATCAACAATATGGGAGATATCGTCAGTTTTCTAAATTGATATATGATCAATTTTGAAAGATAAGATAATGGATTCTTTCTCTCGTTTTTGACCAGACAAAGCTCATTCATGAGTCCTTTTAACTAAATACTCCACATATATTCAGCCTCCTGTATAAAAAGTCTCATCAATATTTAGAACAGGGTCGACTTTGTCTCGTAACACCTTTGGCTTTGATTTTACCGCCCAACTCACTCATGCTTTTCTGTAGCCCTTTACATGTGCTTTTTAGCACTATAAAGCACGTGTTGTTAGCTTTAGTTTTCAAGAAGTAATTGTCATTCTCATCGATTTTATCTTGAGAGCGTGAGACCTTTAAATCTCAGTGATTCTTATCCATTTATCTTTGTGAAATGGCTTTACAAATTTTCAATACTTTGCAGTTTGCAGAGCTTGATTAATGATGTAAAAAGGTCACACAGCAATGATGGATTATTATATTCTTTAAAAAAGGGGTTTTCAAATTTTCATGATCACACAGAAATGAAATTAAAAATCTGAAACACAAATGATATTTTTTCCCGTTTTAAAATATATTCAACGTTGAGAAAAGATTTCAAAAGAAAGAATTTTTAGATAATTAGAAGTAATATCGAATGCCCGAAATTATTTTGAAACTACGAAATGAAACCATTTTCAGAAATTTTTTTTTTACTTAATTCTTGATAAAATTCTCATTTATCTTTATAAACACTTAGTATACATAGATAAATCCATAGATATAGATATATTTATATTTCAGTGATATCCAGCAATCTATATATTAATTAAAATCAATTTTCAAGACTGGGTATACTTTGAAGTGTCGCAAACACCTTGTGGCCTTGAACTTTTTGTTGTCCTAAACTATTGTTATAAATAAATTTTTGTTAGCTTTTGTTAGCTGTTAAAAATCTTATTGATTTTTGCGTGAGAGCTGGCAAAATTTTTATTCCCGGCTAGACTCTTATAAAATGTCCTTCTTTAAAGAGATCACATGTTTGTGTCTCTTTTCTTAGTGTTGTACAAAATAGCGGAAATGCAGCAGCATTAGGTTTTTTTAAATGAATAAAAACAATGGAACTACTTTAAATATCCTTGTTTTTATACAAAACAAAAGTTTTTATTTGAGTTGAGACAAAACTGCATCATAGAGTTTAAAGGGATTGTAAGCGTAATTTAAAGTTACTCATGCAAAGATGGCACCGTCCGATTAACAACTCTACCCTTAAAAGCTTTGTCTGACCAAGTATTAATTAGATATTGGTTTAAGATTTTTAATACTGATTATATTGGGGCTCTGATGTTTGCAGTTTTAAAAAGTGATTATTTCAATTGTAATTTCTCTACAAAAATACTACAGGAAAATAAATGGGAATTATCAAAATTAAACACTTTTGAATCTATCATAACAACAATCTTTAAATATCTTCCACATTACTGATCAGATAAAGATTTAAGGGTACCGAGCGTTGTGAATCTGGCATTGTTATCTTTGTATGGAGGTTAACTCGAAATTACGGGTTCAGTCCCTTTGAGCTCTATTTATTTAGATTAAATCTTTTAAACAATGACTGGCAAATATTTCGAAACTTTAGCGGGGGTGGAAATTGTTTTCAACATTTCACAGAATAATTTCAAAGGAATTGAGTCTTTGCCACAAACTCCAATTTATGTGTTATCAACCTGATGGTTTAAACTTTTGAAATATCAAACTTGGACTATTTGGTCCGCCACAGCTAATCTAAGGTCTGCAATATTGAGTTGCAAAGACACAGGGATCAGTAGAAAATAAATTCCTTTTATTACGTTTTTTTTCAAATAAAACAGTTAATACGATTTTATGACTTTTATTCCTTGAAGTTCCTAAAAAGCCTGTTTTTAATTGTCCTATGTACAATGTGATGAAATTCCCCCTAGCAACCCACTTTTCAAAGTTTCCATTAAAACACCGGAAATTTTATTTTAAAAGACAATCAGAGGCAGAATTTAAAGAATTTGAGCCACGGCTAAAATTTGAGACGCTCAATTGAAACCAGATTTTGGCGGATTTAAGACGCGGCCTAAATTCATTAAATTTGGACTCAGATGTAATGCAACAACTTTTCGGAAAATTCAACTTCCTCTGGAAATATCCCTGTTATATAAAGAAAAAATATTGTTAAAAGCATATCAAACGACAAAACAAAATAGATACAAAACTTATTAACAACTAAACATATGAAACACAAATCATATTTCAAAACATATTAAACACAATCATATCCAACACAAAATATGTTGACAACAAAGAACATAAAACACACAAAATATGTTGACAACAAAGAACATAAAACACACAAAATATGTTGACAACCAAGAACATAAAGCACACAAACTATCTAATGCAAGATTTTAAGGAAACAAAGAACTTTAAAAATTCCCTGATTTCTATATTTACAGATTAGATCATTTAATACTTTATAAAAATTTTCAACAAGAATAGTTTTTTTTGTATAATATCATGTCAATCTAATTCAATTATAAAATTATTTTATTATATTATCATTACTTAATTTTTATAAGTTTTATTTAGAGCCTGAAATAGCCGCTGAACTGGATATACTTTACTTGGGAGAGATAAGTTCAGCTAGCATCCAGACCAAACCTATTCAGATTCAGGACCACATTGGATCTAATAATATGAAACTTTACATGCTTGATATGTTTCTTACCTTTAATGGAGTGGGATTTTTGATTCACAACATTGCCCTGAAAACCTTTGTCTGTCCATGAATGAATGGCAAATCTATAAATTAAACACTTTTTAAACTAGAAAAATTATATAATTTGCTATAAATTTATAGAAGAGATATTTAGCTAAATCAAATAATTTAAAACGAGCGCGCAAAAATTGAAAGATTTTTTCTTAAAGCAATGTTTATTAAGCAAATGCAGAGGGCAAATTTCTTCAGGAAGACAAAATTTATGGCGTACACATGCCGCTGTGCATTTAAGAAAAATTGCGCGTTATTCAGATTTTATTTAGCAAGCACTCAATCGGTTTAGCTTATTTGGCTTTTAGTTTTAGCTTATTTGCAGTGATATTGAAAAGATGACTAGACGGCTTTGGGTAAGTAGCAGCCGGGTTGAGAGAGGTAATCAAGTTCTAGTCACACTTCCGTTTTGGTTTGGCCTAATAAGCAGAGCGCAAAGCTCTCGAGGTTGTAGCATAAATTTTAGAGCGGAAAAGGCTGGTTTTAGATTCCTTTTTTCAAATATAGTAGCATATAGTTTTAAATAATGCATAGGTAAATTTATTTTTCTAGGGCTATGCAAATTATGTTTTTGACGTAGCAATCTCCAAATCTCAAAGCGGAGTCAAAAATGACAATTTGTTTTCTTAACAGATAAAGGTTTCAAGGATACCGGCGGTGTGAATCTGACATGCCCTTATTTCAATGGAGGGTCACTTTTAAATATAACATTTTAATGAGCTTGAAAACAAACGTGTAAAATGTTGGACTGAGAACTTTAATACTTGTCAAGTCCGTTCATATGTATTAGCCATACATCGAAAGAATTCATCAAATGTCGTATTCTTCACTTTCTGATAATGTAGTGTTGCTTAGTTTTTTAATTAAATGCTTATATGAAGCTTTATAAAACTGTTCCCGCATATTCATGATGGCGTAGATCACAGGTATTTCAATGAACATGACGGATATTGGGTGTGGTTACCATATCAGAATATTTTAAAGAATGTTTTTGCTTAGTCGGAATAAAATGACTTAAAAAAATAACAAAAAAGGTTTTTATCAACAAAAAAAGAGATATATCATACAACCCGTTAGTTTTATTTAAAGGGACTGTCAGACGTTTTTTCCGTAATTCAAACCTTTGTCTTTTCAACGATAATGGAAATATTTTTCTATTTGAACATTCAGTACTGCAGGTAACTTGAGTGCACTTTGGCCCGAGTGCATACTCTTATAAACATCTTTGCATTTAAAATCAGAAATTGCGTTAATATATCCTTGGTGCATTTTACAGAATTCCAGGCCTGAGTTTTGGTTTGCTAATCTTGAATCTGAACAACTTTATACAATTAAACTTTATACACAAACAAGTAAAGGTAGTTTTTTATAATCGTTAATAAGTCTTTAAAAGTGCATTTTATACATAATTTTACTATACGTATAAACCCGTCAACTTTGAAGGGTTCAAGAAAGTTTTAAAATTTGAAATAGAATTGCAATACGTTCCAGGTTTTAGTTCTATATTCTATTAAGAATTAAATTGAGTCTTTGCCACAAACTCTGATTTTTTAATCCCTACATCTTTGCAATACAATGCCACGGACCATAGCTGTTTCAATTTATAAAGTTTATTAGATCGAATAATCTAAGTTTGAAATATCAGAGGTCTACACCATAAGATTGCAAAGATATAAGGATTAAAACATTTGAACATTATAATTAAATACAGAACGTGCGTAACAACATATTTGGATAAAAACAGTATTACCACAAAAGAATTATCATAATTTTATTATTAGTGATTGTACTAAAATTATAAAGTTATAGGAAAATTCGATTTCTGAATTTCTTTTTAGGAATAAAGAGGGTTATTTTTGATCAGAGTATTTAAACCTAATGGCTGATCGACTGCAACAATAAATTTTGTAAACATGCCGAAAAAATGTCAAAGTTTTTTTTTTCCTATTTAAGAATATTTTCACAAAATTGTTTCTTTGCAAATTCTTTTTGTTTGGTATATTCTTTTCTCTGATGCAAAACTATCTCACTACATTTATCAGCTCTCAAGCAAACAATGGCTCTACTATATTGGTTGGAACCTGACACAAATACTGCCTATTGCTACCATTACTTGGTCTCGGTTTTTATTCAAAGTTTTACTGAACGACGTGTTTGTTCTTCTTAAAATACTTTCTAGTGTTTTACAAAAATGGTGCCAAGCCAACCCTCTTTTATCAATTGTGATTTTTAATCTGTTTCATCAAAGTTTTTATTCAAATTAACAAAATTATTGAGATTTAATAATTACACATTTAAGTAATCCTTTATCTTTAGAATTCTTTAAACGGAAAATCTGCAACATTTTCAAAATTGCTATTTCTTGAAAAGAAATTGAGTCCCTGCTATGAACCCAGATTTTAAAATCCCTTTATCTTTGCCATCTGATGACACAAACTTTTTATATTTTACACTTATGTTATATGAGCTAACAGTAGTCACAGTTTTAAATATATTAGGTCTATAACATTGTGTTGTCAAAAATTAAGGTTTAGAAAGGGGCGCTTCAAACCAAGTATAATATTTACTTTCACTGTTTTTAAAAGAACTTTTTTGTTGAATTTAGGATCTGGACCCTATACTTGGCTTGAAATTGAGACTTTGAAGAATGATCAGAAACCTTTAGCTATTCTTAGCAGTATTCAGGTTTAAATATAATTAAGTTAATGTGTAATATTAGCAATATTCAGGTTTAAATATAATTAAGTTAATGTGTAATATTAGCAGTATTCAGGTTTAAAAATAAATAAGTTAATGTGTAATACTAGCAGTATTCAGGTTTAAATACAATTAATTTAATGTGTAATATTAGCAGTATTCAGGTTTAAATATAATTATTTTAATGTGTAATATTAGCAATATTCAGGTTTAAATATAATGAATTTAATGTGTAATATTAACAGTATTCAGGTTTAAATATAATTAAGTTAATGTATAATATTAGCAGTATTCAGGTTTAAATATAATTAAGTTAATGTGTAATATTAGCAGTATTCAGGTTTAAATATAATTAAGTTAATGTGTAATATTAGCAGTATTCAGGTTTAAATATAATTAAGTTTATGCGTAATATTTGCAATATTTAGGTTTAAATAATTAAGTGAATGTGTAATATTAGCAGTATTCAGGTTTAAATATGATTAAGTTAATGTGTAATATTAGCAGTATTCAGGTTTAAATATAATTAAGTTAATGTGTAATATTAGCAGTATTCAGGTTTAAATATAATTAATTTAATGTGTAATATTAGCAGTATTCAGGTTTAAATAATTAATTTGATGTGTAATATTTGCAATATTTAGGTTTAAATAATTAAGTTAATGTGTAATATTAGCAGTATTCAGGTTTAAATATAATTAATTTAATGTGTAATATTAGCAGTATTCAGGTTTAAATATAATTAAGTTATTGTGTAATATTAGCAATATTCAGGTTTAAATGTAATTAAGTTATTGTGTAATATAAGCAATATTCAGGTTTAAATAATTAAGTTAATGTGTAATATTTGCAATATTCAGGTTTAAATGTAATTAAGTTATTTTGTAATATTGGCAATATTCAGGTTTAAATATATAATAAAGTTAATGTGTAATATTAGCAATATTCAGGTGTAAATATAATTAAGTTATTGTGTAATATAAGCAATATTCAGGTTTTAATATAATTAAGTTAATGTGTAATATTAGCAGTATTCAGGTTTAAATATAATTAAGTTAAGTTAATGTGTAATATTAGCAATATTCAGGTTTAAATATAATTAATTTAAGTTAATGTATAATATTAGCAATATTCAGGTTTAAATATAATTAAGTTAATGTGTAATATTAGCAATATTCAGGTTTAAATATAATTAAGTTAGTGTGTAATATTAGCAATATTCAGGTTTAAATATAATTAAGTTAATGTGTAATATTAGCAATATTCAGGTTTAAATAAAATTAATTTAAGTTAATGTGTAATGGGTCTGTAAGAAAAATCTCAAGAGTGACCTTCCATGCAAAAATCCCGGTACTTTTCGAATGTTTATCAATTTTTCGAGACATTTCTTATTTTACCTTAATAGCCCCTTTAAACTATTCATTTTTGTTTGCAGTTTCTCTACGAAACTACATTTCTTTCTAGCTTATTAGAAGAAATAGAGAAATCATCAGAATTGAACACTTTTCGAGTTAGAAAAACGCTTGTATCTACCAAATTTTTTATTAGATTAAAGTTTCAAGGGTACCGTTGTAAATCTGGCATTGTCATCTTTGCATAGAGGGTAATATGAAATTACGCTTACAGTCCCGCGCTAATTACAGATATACATAAGGTTTTGCATAATCTACACAACATTTAGCAAATATTATCGGAAAGTTATTTGCTCTGAATTTTATCAAACACGAATAAAAGTATTTTCGCAGAATTTTATGAAGAAATTATCAAATTCATTTTATTGAAGAAAGCTGTAAGAAAAAATCCCAGATATGTTTTTGTGGTTTTAACCGATAGGATTTTGAATTTACGATAATTTTTTCCGAATTTGTTGACAGAATGTTAGTGATAGTAATATCATCGCAAACTTTAAATCGCTATTTTGAGTTTAATTATCGTAATGTCCATATTTTTAGGATGGGTACTTTGATACAGTTACTTTCCTAGGCATACTTTTAGGTAATTTTTGACATTTTCTGCTTTCAGACCAATACCCTATTTTTTTAAATTGTTAAAAAAAATCAATACATTAAACAAAAAGTCCATTTACATTTAAAGGGTTACCCTTAAAAAATTAGACTTCAAAGAGGACTGTAAGGAATATATACAGAGTACAATCTGTGGGTTTTCTGTAATTTTATATTTTTTAGTTGTTCTCTACTATTTTTTCTCTACAGAGGTTTGGTCCATCACCATCACCGAATTTTAAATTAGTTGTCATCGTTAAAACAGACTGGAAACCATACAGAGTTTTATGTTTCAATGAATATTAAATGTTCATTTTTAGGACATAATTTCGAAACGAACTTGAAAATATATCTGGCTTCCAGATGCAAGGAATTTAAATGTAAAAACAGGAACTGCTACTCATGAAATTTGTAAATCTTGTAAACCACTCTGTAACATATTATCGCCGACAATTGGATTTTTTAGTCCTCGGGTTTCTCCTTTCCTTCCTTTTTCCCTCTGTTATTCACCCTTTCTCCTTTTTTCTTTTTTTTAAATCACTTTGTGCTTTGTGTAATGTATTAGTTATTTGTTGATTTCAAAAATATAAATGTATCAATAAAATTTTGGAGGGTAAGGCGCCAACCAATCAAAACAACCAAAAGTGGTTAAGCTGTAGCCAACGCAAGTGCTTGTTTAGTTATAAATTATAAAATTAAAAATGTAATTATTGTGAGTTTAACCGAAGTATACATCTATCTATCTAGCTATCTATCTAATTTTCAAACCTATATACGAAATGTTTTGAATTGTTTATGCGGTTAGCCAAATATACCATTAAATTTTCAGTTCCCGAAATAAAAAATTAGACGACAACTCGAGCATTAGAATTTAATTTTGTTTGACATTTCCGAAATTTTGTAAACTTCTCCGATCGATGGATACAAAGCAAAAAGAGTTATTGCACTAAGATTAAGTGCATTACATTTTTTTTGCACAAAAAAGAGAGTTTTTTTTTAAATTTAAGAAAAAAGTTTTTTTTTATAGTGCAATCTGCTTGCAATAGATTGCTTTTTTGAATTGTAAAGGTGGAGAGATGGGATGGGCCCCCCCCCCATCCCACAATTTCATATTCTTCCTGAGAAAACTTTAGATTGTTTTAGTTTTCCAAATATAGATGAGTTCTACTCACCTTTTTTTGTGTTCAGAAATGTAACATAACTTTAAAATCTTAAGAATGTTATTTTATTTTGCGAAACCCAGTATAACATTTTTCAGGTGGATGTGTAACCTTGACGTTAACTGTTGTTGGTCTACTGTGGGGGATCCATAGATCAAGATCTAGGTCATTTATATTTTTTTATTGTAAATTCATAATATTAAAAAGGGTCTGCGATATAATTTCTAGTGATACTCCATTTAAAGTTAAATGCACGATTCTAAACAGCACCCTCTCCTTATTTTTCCATGTGAAATGTCAAATTTTTCGATCCTGAAGACACCAAATTTTGAGTACTGTTGTGAATCAGACAATCTAAAATGACAGGTTACATATAATATCATCTACAGTTCCTTTTTAAATTTTATTTTAGACCTTACCAGACTGTTATGGAGACTGTTTCGGAACAGAAATCTGATTGGGAGAAACAGAAAGAGAAAGAAAGAGGAGGAGAAAGAATGGAACCGGAACAGA
This sequence comes from Eurytemora carolleeae, assembly GCF_000591075.1. NCBI lineage: Eukaryota > Metazoa > Arthropoda > Copepoda > Calanoida > Temoridae > Eurytemora > Eurytemora carolleeae. The sequence continues at coordinate 27,291 of NW_019397729.1, read as the reverse complement.
ATAAGTTGCAAGAAGGAAGATACAGTTGCAACGGAAACAAAGCTAATATTCCTCATCCTGATGGAATTAGCCATATTGGTATGTTTTATCTGAAACTCTACTTAATTTTGTGAGACTCCCCTTTTGATATGAGGCAAAATGTGTCCAAGATTGGGAACTGCATTTCCGCGGCCCAGGACCGGATATCCAAGAAATATTTCTGATTTAAAAATGCATTTGATTAAATGACTTGAATTTCTCCTTCCTTTACTGAGAATACCAGTATATCGTGTACTGTAAATAAATACTCACTGAACTTCCAGAGAGAAAAAATGCCCCACAAAGATCCAGACTTGGTCGACTTTAAAGTGTCGCAACGCCCTAATCTATAGTTTAACATCACATTCTCTAGCTTACTTTAACTTGTTTTTAGTCCATAATTGCACTTGTTTTAAGCTTTCGCTTTTTAAAATGGTATTCTTAAACTTTTCTTTGTATTCTCATATCTCTTTAAAAATCACATTTTTTTTGCCGTGTTCCGACTTTTTTAATAAATTCCTGAAATATTTTGAACATTTTTTTGTAGGATGTTTTCAAACTACCACAGAATTTTTGCATACGGAGTATAAAGAAAACAGCANACAGTGTAAGTATCTTTTTTTGGCGAGAAGTAAATTGCAAAAACTATGCATTTATCAAGAAACTTGGTAAAAAGGAAATATATACAACAACAACATTTCTTTAAATGGACTTTTGTTTTAATTGTGAGTTTCATTTTTAATCTGCCATTTCCAATTGACCGGTTCCTATAAGAATATTGTCGGTTCAAGAAGGGCAGAGATATCCGAACTTTTCAGGCCGAAAAAAAGATGGCTCGGGAGAAGCAGTCTTCACTCCGTCAAATATTTACCAAAAAGGAACTCAATCTATAGCTAGAAAAATAAGGATATTTGCTTTTGCATTAAAGAGATACAACAACATGTGGAGGTTATAAACTTGTATAATCCTTTTTATGAACTCTTTAATTCATTAATTGCAGTGAGTTGAGCTTATTTTACAGATAATAAGTTAGAAGAATTATGTTCTTTTATGTATTAAATGGATTAAGTAAACCCCTTTTTAAAAACTAAAGGGTACCGTAATGAATCGCGCGGACATAAAATTGTGTCACTTGAAATAACGTGAAGAGACCCTTAGAGACCAACAGACGTTGTCTGCATTTTCCATCAATAATCCCTCAGATGTTATAGATCATGTTTTGTAAAGCTAAACACAAGATGATAAACGATAAGCCTTTTGCAAAGTTTTTTTTCTTTCAAATTTGCAATGAATAATGGTGTACGCAGCAATGAATTTAAATACAACTGCTTAGTGTTGGCAAAATATTTGCAGTCTGCAAAATAAATGATCAAATGATAAATGTGCTCCACTAGCAAGAACATCTATTTATATTTTGCTGTTCAGTCTGTTTGTGTCTATTAAACGTTAGGCAACTCGCATGACCGAAAGGAAGGTTTATGGTTTTTTTAATGCACCAATTTAAATAGAGAAATCTGCGAAAATTTGAGAACAAATAAAAATAGCGATAAAACGGCTATTATTTTCAAAGAAAGGGGGAACCCTTTAAAGCCCATATGATTTTAAATTTTTTCAATAAAATTGTTAAGAAACATCTTGACCATTGCAAATTGCTTATGCATTATTATTCATTTAATACTGCACCTTTTTAACCTTTGTATGATCATTTTTGACTGAGATATTCAATTTTTTCCGGTTTCAAATTGACTGACCGAAAGTACTGAATCAGTTTAGCACGAAATCAAATTTTGATGTACCCTGTCATGTCCATGCCCTCTTCCCTTTGAAGAAAACTTGTATTACATGAATTAAAATAATGTACTTTGATTTATCTGAAACAAAGTTTTCTCTTCTGTCTAATTTGATTCTCAATTTCTTGTTAAAGTTTGTTACACTTTCTTCATTGAAGATATTTTATACCAGACATAAGTCTGGTAGGTGGGAAGGTACCTGAATTCATAACTAGCACACCTAAAGATACTATTATTATTGTATATTTTATTCCAATTGATAAAAACATTGCTGAATTGTTTGTGAACCCCGCTATAGATGGTATGCGGGACTAAAGTATATTCTCCAACCCCTTCTTGAAGTACAATTCAGATATTCTTCCTGGTTTAAAATCAGTTCCTGCTTCATCAACGCATTATTGAACTTAGTTCATACAGTTTCCAAATTCAACAAAGGAATTGAGTCTTTGTCACAAACTATGATTTTCTAATCTCTATATCTTTGTAATCCAATGCCGTAGACCTTAGATATTTCAAACTATGAATTCTGTTAGATGAAAAAATCCAAGTTTTAAATATCAAAGGTTTACACCATCAGGTGGAAAAAATATAGGTATTAGAAAATCAGAGTTTGTTACAAAGACTCAATTCCTTTTCTTTCGATATATGAGAAGAAATATTACATCTAAAAAAGTGAAGTGTTAAGTAAAAACCTAACATAACCTGAACAGTGAACACTCATAATTTTGAACCAAATAAGCAAAATTTTTAAGTGCTTTAGTTTCTCGATATTCTGAGCAAAATCATTTATTGTCAGATTAAATAACAAAGAAAATATGATTATTTCAGAATACATATTGCACAATATACATATTCCCTGGATAATAGTTTCCAAGGTTAAATATCTATTTATTCATCTACAATAATCATCTTTACACCAGGTCTTTCATGTAGTATATCTATAAGTACCACATGGATATATATCTATCTAGACTATATAGTCGCGCCCATTCTCTATTTTAACTTATTATCGTGGCTTCAACTTATTATCTGTGAGCATCTTTTCTTTGTACAGTATAAAACAGCAACAAAACAAATTTGTGGATTGAATTTTTTTTTTCAAATTTTTTGAATTTCACAAAATTTGGAAACAAAGGAATTGATTCTTTGCCACAGTCTAAAATTGCCTCACCCTTATATCATTGCAACCTACTCGTGTAAACTTTTGATATTTCAAACTTATAATATTTGATCTAACAGAATCAATAGTTTGAAATATCTAGAGTGTACGACATTGTGTTGCAAAGATGAAGGGATTAAAAAATCAGAGTTTATGACAAAGACTCAATTCCTTTTTATAATACTGAGCATCTCTTGTTTGTATGTTTGGTTGTTTGTTAAATTGTATATCCGATCATAACTCAGAAACCCCTTAACCAATTTGTATTACATTTTTTTGGGGAACGCGGTTGAACCACGGGAATTTATATTACCTTAGAACTAAACTTTCCCTGACTTTATCAAGAATGTTAACCACCATACTTCAGTGTGGTTTAAGAGCTTAAAGGTTAAATTTGAAAGAAAAAATTTAGATAATAGGCAAAACTGGGCACGTTCTAAAGCTAATATTATGTGAAGAAGGTTAGATGTAAATTAAATCTTCAGTAAATCTTTCTAAAAAAACTTGATTAAATTTTGTAAACCGAACCAAAGTGAAACATGTGTAAAATTGATATTTATATTTATGAACCGATTTAAGAAAAAAATCAATTTTTCTGAGGATTCCTATTATCGAAGTTCGAAACTCTTGTGTGAGAGAACACTAATCTTCAATGCTAGAGCTCAATCTCCACTAAGACAAATTGAGAGATGAGTGTTTGATCCTTCATTTTTAGTTATGACCCTGTTGGGTTTAATCGAGTTTCGACCATAGGATATCCTACAGGAATAATTCTGATTCTTTGAACGATAAAAAGAACAGGATTTATTCACTTTCCAGTGATTAAGAACACAAAAGCTTTTTTCTCAATTGTCGTGCATTCAAGGTGTAATCATGAAAACTTTAGATATCCAAAATGTATCTTCATGCATTTTTTTGTATTTCAGACCCTGAGGTTTCCTTCGGATAGTGAAAAAGACATCCCTTTCTATCTGGATGGTGATCTTACATTCATAACTAAGTCTAGAAAAAGCTCTGTAAATGGAGAAAAGGTTGGAATACAAACTGTAGCTGGAATAGAGGTTGGAGCCGGAACTAAACTACAGACTGGAGCTGGAACTGGAGCTAGACCCAGATGTCAATACGGAAGCTTGGAAAGATATCCACAGCAGCAGCAGCAGAAAATTAGTATGAGACTTACTGAACCCAGAACCATCGGTAAGAAACCGGTTAGATGTTAAAGGGAGTGTTCGCGAAAAATGAAAGGGGGTATAGGCTTAATGCGATAAAAAAGCGCTTTTGATCGCTACTAATCTTACTTCTATCTGTTGCGTCTATAAGGAGAAACTTGTTAAAGACGTCTCATACCGAATAACTTAGCGCCCATACAAATTGAGAAAATTGCATTATACGACTTAGACCGTAAGAAAATCAATTTAATTTCAAACAAATCATTTAGATATTACAACCTATAGTCATCGATTATCTTTCGCCACATTTGTATATAGTTTATATTTTATAATATTTTTTAATTAATTTTAAATACAAAAGAACTGAACACTATAATCTTTACAACCTGGACCTTGATGTTTAAAATTATGAATTCTGTTCAAATGTTAATGCAAAATTTAAAAAAAACTACACATCAAGATTAAAAACAAGATAAATGGTTTTTTATTACCATTTTTTGTTATAAATTAAACCCCTAGAAATATACAAAAGAAACAAATGAATAAAATTAAAGAATAAAGCTATTCAATGAAAACTTTCTTTTCCAACTTAATGTTGAACATAATATTTAATTGTGAAAGAAAAGTGGGTCATTTCCGGTAACACTTAACATTTTTTTACGAATAAGAGGAATTTGAAAACAAAATTTCATCCATTAAGCAAACTATTGACCTAAACTTAAATTAATAAAATTAGGCTTTTCGGGACTTTCGCGCCCACTTTCTATTTCAACATGCAATTGTAACTTAATCTGTGAGCATTTTCTCTCTGTACAAATATAAAACAAAATCAAAAAGAGTTCGCGGATTTCATAATATTTTTTATCGCATTTTTTAAATTTGACAAAAATAAAAAAAACTATTAAACACAAATCTTTAAAATTTGATCATTCATAACCCTTCCCTGGGGTCACGCGATGTCTAACACAAAATTTGGGCCCGCGGTTCAGCCGTTTTGACGTTTATTGCATACAAACAAACAAACACCCACCCAGACAAGCAAAGTATATACATAGGTGACATACCCTATCCACAACGGCAAAGTTAAGTTCTTAACCAGGTTAACCCTGAGAAAATGTGATCGTTTTTCTTTCTTCAAAAGATCTCACAATTCGCTGATTTTAATCATTTTCTCTGGTAGTGGTGCTTGATTCCGCAATTCACTTTTACTGAGAACCACGATTAAAAATGATTGAATCAAGGATAAATCAAATAATGTTAAAATGTTAAAGTTTTGAATCAAAGGAATTAAGTTTTTACCACAAACTCACATTTTATACTCCTTATATCTTTGCAACCTGTCGGAGTAAACCATTGATATTATAAACTTAGATTATTTGATTTAACAGAAATAATAGTTCGAAATATCTAATGTCTACGCCATCGAGTTGCACAGTTATAGGGGTATAGAAAGTTTATCGAAGGTTTATATACCATCGGAATACAAAGATATACCAATACAAAATTGAAGTTTGTGACAAAAAACTCCGATTCTTAAGAACCAATTTCGATGACAGTCCCTTTACCTGTAGGTAGAATACCTGTTGTGCGATCAGCTATGAAAGCAAATGAGGAACATCAGTCCCAGAAGTCTGAAATAGGGTAATTATGATATTCAAAATTAAAATCATATGTTTGTTTACTTTGCTCAAAGTAAATAGTTAGAGGGCATTTAATTTCTCTTCTTTCAAGCTCTCAACTTCAAAGATTTGATTGAAGATGTCTTAACCTTTTCAAAATGCATTTAATTTGAAAACTTTAAAATTAAATTTGTTTTTTAGTTTTAATGGCAAACATTAAATTTGTATGTGTATTTGAACATCTTAGTATCTCTTAGCCTAAATCGCTTCATAGTGACCTTAAAAGTTACACGTACTGTTTTCACGCACAAGTTTTCAGTTAAATCCATTCTGTTCGAATTTTTGAAATATTTTCATTGAGTTAGATATAGAGAACACAATGTTAGGTTCTCTTTTAATGAGTGTGTAATGAGTGTGTAAAACCATTTCTTTAAAAAAACAGAACAGAAAAGAGTCATTGCCACAAATTAAACTTCTAATTCCTATAACTATATAGCCTGATGTTGTAAACATTTAATATTTCAAACTTAGACTATTTGATCTAACGGGATTCCTATTTAAGGTATATGATATTTGGTTGCAAAGATATGGGGAACAGAAAATCAGAGTTTGTGGCAAAGACTCATTTTTTTCATGTAAAGAATAAAAAATTTATTTTTTAGGGAAAACATTTACCTGACAAGTAGCCCCGGGGGATTCTCAGGTAAAAAAATTCCTAAGAAATCTAAAAATCTAAAAAATACACTCGAAGACAGAGGAGAAGATTAAATTTTAGCGACATTAATGATACAATTTTGTGATTCGTTACAGCTCCTCTTTTTTCTGTATACTAGTTTGAGATAAGCTATTTTTTATCAGTTGCTTACCTTAAATATAAACAGTATTGTTCTCAATGTCTCCTCGGTTAGAGAAGTTATAATTATTGAAACATTTTACCAATTTTTCATTTTTGTATAAAAAATTTATTATTCATAATCAAAACTGATAAAAGTAATTTTGAGATTTAACAATTTAATACAATATTGAATAATTAAAAATAATTTTAAAAGTTTCAAATTCAGATTGGAAATTTGTCATTATCCATAAATTTAAATAACAGCAACTTTATTTTTCAAAATTTAACAAAAAAAAGAACAAAGGTTTTGATTTTGAAGTTATCTTCTTTGATTGTGTACTTGTAGACGGAATTTCAATATTTTGAGTTAGAGAAATAATATGAGCTCCGTTATCCTTGTTCGGAGAAATGTTCAAAGGGTACCGTTGTGAATCGGACATGTTTTTCCGAAAATCACTTTAATAAAGAATAGAAACGCTTAATCCTATAAATGCTGGGGGATCTGAAAGCATGTATAGCCTGGGAAAATACCTTAGAGTAAAGGTATAGGGTTGCAATGCATGTTCAAGCCGAATTTGTCCAGGCCAAGCTCACTGAAAATAAAATAATACCGCTAACTTTAAAAGTGCAGGTGCTAAGAAGGTTTGAAAAAAATGCCAAATGGGGTCGGAAAAACGTAAAATATATATTTTTTTATAAATATTGATTCTGTAATCTGTTTTACTTTTTTCAAAGGCTATTAACTATATACGAATGCGTCGAAAAATAATCGATGACTACTGTTTGTAATATCTGAATTTTTTGTTTGGAATTAAATTGATTTGTTTACGATCCGAGTTGAATGTTGCATCTTTCCGAATTTGTATGGACGCTGCGTTCTTTTTTGTGAGTCGTTTTTAACAATTTTCTTCTTATATACTCAACAGATAGAACTTAGAAGTAAGATTAGTAGCGATCAAAAGCGCTTTTTTATCGCATTAAGCCTATACTCCCTTTCATTTTTCGCGAACACTACCTTTAATAGCACTTGAATTGATAAGTTAAGATTTCAAACATGTAAGATTTCAAACATAAAATTTACTTTATTTGACTAATTAATATTTGAGAATAGAAATGGTGAGAGTATTCCACAATTTTAATTTCAAAGAAAAATAGCAAAAACTTTGATGTATTATTCTAAATTTGCCGTGCTAATATTTTCGCATCTAAACTTTTATGATATCATTAATTCCTTGTTCTAGACCCAGGCTTAGAATTCATAATGAACACAATTCAAGGCAGGCAGGGAACAAAGTTTGCATTAATTTTCAAGCAAATTGGGTTTCATATCAAATTTAAAATTTATTTTTCAAATATATATATATACATTTAATGAAAAGAATGTCTGACGGAAGAAAGGACAGAAGGACACAATTTAATCGGGTCGGAGAGTTATATTTTCTCATTAGCAAAGTCATTAGCAAATCAACGCAAATGCCTCGATAACAGTTGTTTTTATTGTCTATCTCAACTCAATAGTTAAGTTTAAGGAAAATTAGTTCGCAAGATCAATCTGCATAATTAGGTTTTCATTATGGTTTATAGGGTACACCTATATGTCAAGTTTTTAATGATAAGACAACGGCGCAACACAAAATGTTTGAGTATACATTTTTTAATCATTCTTGAGGAAAACAAAAATAGAAAGACTTTGATAGCGAATTGGAAACAGGATTAATGATTTATAGTTTTTGTTTTGTATGCGTGACCTTTGGACACAACCTTTAACAATTTAATACAATATTGAATAATTAAAAATAATTTTAAAAGTTTCAAATTCAGATTGGAAATTTGTCATTATCCATAAATTTAAATAACAGCNTATTAATATCTGAAAAAAAAAATTTGCAATATTATTAGAATAAAACGGGAAGCGTCTGGAAAAAACGGAAGTACTAAATAAAACAACAATTCTTTCTTTTTAGTTACAGACCTGACTCCGCCTCCCAGCAACTTTTGTGATGATGTAAAATTCAAAAGTGATCTCTACACTGAACTTTCAGAGCCAGATATTTGTAATTTGACCCTTAATACAGATCCTTGTATGAGAACAGAACCGATGTATTTAGACTCTCTGAGAAAAGATACAATTACTGAAAATGAAATTGAGACGATGCCAAGTAATTCCCCTTTCTTCAGTACATACACCAATGTGAAACTAGAAAAACAGACACATGAGTCAGACTTCTATATACCTATTCGTGATATTTTGAATACAACAGAAGAGAATGTTCAAGGTTTAGGAGCAACGGTAAGATACTTAATTCTAAATAACTTAAAGGGACTGTAAGCGTAATTCTAAGTGACCCTCCATGCAAACACGGCTAAGTCTTATTTACATCGGCACACCGAACAATATGGACGATTTTACCGTTCTTCTCGGTTTAAAAAAACTGTGCACGGAGGGTCACTTTTAATTACGCTTACAGTCTAATGAGGATCTTCAGGTATTTAGATGTTTAAAGAGACTGTTAACATAATTACAAGCGGTCCTTAATTTAGAGCGTTATAAGGCCATTTTATCGAATTGACAATAATGGAGAATTCAGCGTTTTTGTATTTTAAGAGATTTAGATATCTCCTTTTTTTCTGCTGCGTAAATTGGCAAAAATTAGTAAATTTTTCTCACATATGTAACTCTGTAAATAAAATAAATTAGGCTTACAGCCTCTTTAAGATTTGTGAGTAATAGAAGATATTAATTATTGATCACAGTATTCTGAATATTCCTTTATCCAAGATAATTTTGAAGGTGCTCTGATTCTAACTATAAATTCATTAAATAGTTCTTTCTGGATTTTAGTTTGAAAATTATATCTTTTTAGTTTCCAGAGCTGCACAAAATTAAACTTTATCTATCAAATCTTTCTTAAAGAATTTAGGAATAAATTCTAAGAATAAATTATATTTTAAAGAAAAAAACAGTAATTTCTAACTATACGAAAACGATCAAGATAAAATAAAAAAGATTTGAGAGGTTAATTGTAGAAAAACTAATGCAGATAACGTGATATTCATGACAATCGTCTTTTCTTTTTGAAATAATTTGCAGCATTCATTTTACTAATATGATTCAAGAAACAATAATCACGCACTATAAAAGGCCCATCACTAGTCGCGAATGGTGAAATAAACTGATTTTGTGTGTTGGAAATGAAGAAGAATGAAAGTTTTACATGAAAATGTATTTTTTGAAATCTGATGACTTTGCTAAAGGAAGTATGATTTTAGTTTGTTACCTTTACCGGAGGAAACCTGGAGAAAAGTGGTGATTCAAGAATTGTCAACGCAACACGATTATAGATTTTAGACACGAAACCTTAACATTTTATTAGTAATATCAAGCTTATCAAAAGTTGTTTAAGATGCGAAATGTTTTTTGAAATTGTTCTTAACATTCAGTTTTTAATTTGAACAAAATATTATTAATTTTGTGAAATTTTTATAATGTCTTTTTTTCTAAATGTGCATACAAGATCGTCAACATAAAGTTTGACTTTCTTTAAGCTTTTCAAAATAAAATAAAAACGAGATAAAGCAAATTCTTGAAACGTTTAAAAACGTTTAAAATTATAAAATACATCGAAATCCACACTGCATTGTTATGTATCATTCTCTACAAAAAAAAAACTTGTAAACATAAATATATTAATACATTTTTTATAATTTAACAGATAAAATGCGATTTAATCTTAATAAATATGAAATTCCTTTTTTTACTAATTTTGATTATTTCCTGTAAGTTTATTATTAGTTACATGATAAATCTTAATAAAAACACGGGAACGATAATTGCAGTTCTGATTGATTATTCAGATGAAATATTTGCAATTTTTATCTTATAAGGTTTAAAGTCGTGCACTTTTATATCACATAGAGTAACAAAAAAGTGATATGTCAGTCACGTTAAAGTTTTTTATCAAAACAAAGCCCTTATATTCTTTTTTTTTTTGCTTATACTCTGCGTACATATTAAAACCAGTTCTATCTGGGCGGAATTTGTAAACAAGAATGCAAAAATATCAAAAGATCAAATGCCAAATGATCAAATGACGAATTATACAGTACAGACGCAGTACATTTCAATTAGGTCTACAAGCTAGAAATGTTAACAAATCTGGGTAAAATCATATAAACTGATCGTATTGCATTGTTTATCTCTAAACCGGCTAAATTCCCACAACAAACTATCAAGAGAAGAAAGAGAAGAAAGAGAAGAAAGAGAAGAAAGAGAAGAAAGAAAAGAAAGAAAATAAAAAAAGAAAGAATAGAAAGAGAAGAAAGAGAAAAAAGAGAAGAAAGAGAAGAAAGAGAAGAAAGAAAAGAAAGAAAATAAAAAAGAAAGAATAGAAAGAGAAGAAAGAGAAAAAAGAGAAGAAAGAGAAGAAAGAGAAGAAAGAGAAGAAAGAGAAGTAAGAGAAGAAAGAGAAGAAATATTTATGCATACCCTAAAATAATTTCTATATCATTTTTATTTCTATAATATTTTTGCAAAATAAGTAGCTGCCCCTACTGTTCAGCGTACACTTTTTTTTATCATTTCAAGAGTTTTTATCATTTGGCATTTGATCTTTTGATATTTTACAAGAATGGGTGCATCAGTGTTTGTTTAGTATCCGAGAAGTTAAAAGCATTGTATTTTGATACTATCAAGAGAAGAAAGAGAAGAAAGAGAAGAAAGAGAAGAAAGAGAAGAAAGAGAAGAAAGAGAAGAAAGAAAAGAAAGAAAATAAAAAAAAGAAAGAGAAGAAAGAGAAGAAAGAGAAAAAAGAGAAGAAAGAGAAGAAAGAGAAGAAAGAGAAGAAAGAGAAGAAAGAGAAGAAAGAGAAAAAAGAGAAGAAAGAGAAGAAAGAGAAGAAAGAGAAGAAAGAGAAGAAAGAGAAGAAAGAGAAGAAAGAGAAGAAAGAGAAGAAAGAGAAGAAAGAAAAAAGAGAAGTAAGAGAAGAAAGAGAAGAAAGAGAAGTAAGAGAAGAAAGAGAAGAAATATTTATGCATACCCTAAAATAATTTCTATATCATTTCTATTTCTATAATATTTTTGAAAAAGTAAGTAGCTGCCCCTACTGTTCAGCGTACACTTTTTTTTATCATTTCAAGAGTTTTGATCATTTGGCATTTGATCTTTTGATATTTTACAACAAGAATGGGTGCATCAGTGTTTGTTTAGTATCCGAGAAGTTAAAAGCATTGCATTTTGATAACTTTGATAATTAACATAAAAATTTCCTATGACCAGGATGTTTCATTCACTTTCAATGTGAAAGATGGATCCCATGTCAGGCTTCGACATCCGTCTTGTGTTTACATTACCGCCCAGAGACAGTACACTGCAGTACAAAAGATGCGTACACCTCTGAAATAACTTTTCTTGCATTATAACATTAGCGAGAGGTATGGCCTATTCACAACAATACCTTTGCACCCCTGATGTGGGTTTTCTGGGTTGACAATTGTTAAATTTCTAATAACATTTTTTCAGAGAAACCACAAATGAAAATAAACTGCTTTCAAAAACGAAAACATGAAATCACATGAAATTGCGTTTACAGACTCTTTTCTCAGAGTAATAGCTGACAATTTATATACTCTCATATATATAGTAGATGTGTTTAGAGTATATATATAGAGTACATATAGAGTATATAAAGAGTATTTATACTCTAACCACATTGAAACATTTGATTTGCAATCCTTGTGTAAAGGAAATGTTTGGTTTGGAAACTTTTGGTAAATATTTCATGAATGCAGTTTTATGTACAGTGATATTTACACTATAAAGTCATCGATTTTTTTTGTATATTTAAAAGAGTAGAAAAATAAAAATATCTTAATGGCAAATTTTAACGAATATTAAAAATCCTATTTTGGCAGTCATCTAACCTTTTGCTGTCAAATAAGCGATTTTTGTTGAAAATAAGCGATTTTGTGTTACTTATTGAGCAGCCATGTAACTTTATAAAATTAAACAATTAAACTTTATAGAACTGACCAATCACAAATTTTCTGATTTTTCCATTTATAAACTTTTGATTTGAGAGGAAAAAAGTATCGCAGATATTGCTCTCGACTTAATTCTTGAGCTAGGCATCAAGCTTCCGAAAAAAAATCAAAGAATCATTTAAAATATACAAAAATGTAAATTGCACAATGCACAGGTATAAAGCACAAAAAACATTTGCGCTTTTTATTTAACTCACTCTGTATTTAGGTAGTAAAATAAATCCCTACATCGCTATTCGTTGCAGCCAAATGATGTAAAATTTTGACATTTAAAACTAGGATTGTTTGATCTTCAAGAATTCATAGTTTGAAATATCGAAGGCATACGAGTTAGGACATTGGTTTGCAAAGTTTTAGGAATCAGCAAATCAGAGTTTGGGGCAAGAACTCTGTTCCTTTGAATGTAAAATTTATTTTAAATATAAAGATACTGACATTTCATATGATTTGTTAAAAGCTAATTCTATGATTTTATGTTTTTACTCTCTCCAACGTACCCGACCATTACTATTCATTCATTTATTCATTTATTTAGTTGAATACAATACTTCTTCTTTAAATTGATAATAATGAAGTATGCGCAAAGGTATTGAGTCTTTGCCACAAACTTAAACTTTCTAATCACCATATCTTAGCAATCTTATGGAGTAAACCTTTGATATACTTAGATTATTTGATCTAAGAGAATTTATGGTTTGAAATATCAGAATCCTACGATTTGGTTGCAAAGAAAGAAATAGAGATTAGAAAATAAGAGTTTGTGGCAAAGGCTAAATTCCTTTGGGTTTGGTCGTTTTACCTAACGTTAATATTATATAAATTAACGTTATTATTACATACGTTAACTTTAATATTACATAAATTATCGTTATTATTACATAAGCTAACGTTAATATTACATAAATTATCGTTATTATTATTCAGACATGAACATCAGACATGAACATCAGACATGAACATCAGACATGAACATCAGACATGAACATTAGACATGAACATCAGACTTGAACATCAGACATGAGCATCAGACATGAACATCAGACATGAACATTAGACATCTACATCAGACATGAACATCAGACATGAACATCAGCCATGAACATCAGACATGAACCCTAATAGCTTACACTGTGAACTAGACAATTGGAGGTCAAATTTATGCGATTTTGTTGGTAGGACTTTGTGACCTTATAGCTCCTCTAGTTTTGATTTTATTCAGGAGTAGGAGAACAGTAAGTTTATTCATAGATCGTATGCTACAATTTTAAAGCATTTTTCTTATTTTCAATAGCTCTTTAATATGCAAAGTTATGATTGAAAACATGTAAGACTTAATTCTTCAGTGCGATTTAATGTAGTGTTAAGTTTCAGGTTAAGAGCATCGTGAATTGTTCAACCAATCATTTAAAGGGACTGTTGACATAATATCTAAATACCTGCCATTTAAAAGTACAGTTGACATAATATCAAAATACCCACCATTTAAAGGGACAGTTGACATAATATTTGAATACCCGCCATTTAAAGGGACTGTTGACATAATATCTGAATACCCACCATTTAAAGGGACTGTTGACATAATATCTGAATACCCGCCATTTAAAGGTACAGTTGACATAATATCTGAATACCCACCATTTAAAGGGACTGTTGACATAATATCGGAATACCCACCATTTAAAGGGACTGTTAACATAATATCTGAATACCCGCCATTTAAAGGGACAGTTGACATAATATCTGAATACCGGCCACCATTTAAAGGGACTGTTGACATCATATCAAAATACGCGCCATTTAAAAAGCTAAAGAAGCCTGTATGATTATACCCTTTAAGCCTTTGTCTGCAGAACCTTCAGAAAGATATTAATGTTTTTCTACTCGGAAAAATTAAAGAATTATGTCAATGATCCTTCTTCTTGCTTATGCTGCATAAATCCGCAAATCACTTTATAGAGAAAATGTTTTTTATTTTCAGAGAGAAAAACAAGGATTGCTCCATAATCTTTGTTCGGACAAAGGTTTAATAAGAATAATAATTCATTTTAGTAGAATTCGCGTTGAAATAATTTTGAATTTTGTTGAAGAATCAAATTAACAATTTATCCAAAACTCAGAGTTGACATTTCCCGAAATCATGATATCTATTCGTACTTAAGCAAAGTTGCAAAATATTATTTGTTTTTGGTTTATTACTCAAATAAACTTGATGCATAATCAATACATCCACAAAGACTGAGTGAGATCAGCATAGAAATGAGTGATTGTAACATGAAGCATATTTATACCAGCATAATATGAAAATTGGAAAAGAAATATAACTTTTTGTTATATAAATAATTGTCAATCATTATCGTTTATTCATTAAATTAGTATCTTATACAATGCTTCCAGAGCACTTAACTCCTATATTCGATTTTAATTTTAAAGGAATTGAGTCTTTGTCACAAACTCTCAATTTATAATCCCTTTATCTTTGGAACCCAATGCAGTACATCTTTGATATTTCAAACTTATTTTAATTTATTCAACAGAATTCATTATTTGAAATATGTAAGGTCTACGACATTGGAATCCAAAGATATAGGGTTTAGAAAAGCAGAGTTTGTGGCAAAGACTCAATTTCTTTTCGCCTCTTAAAGTATCAAACAATAACAACAAATATTTTCGCGATTTTTTTGTGAATTTTGAAAAATCAAAGTTTTTCAGTGACATATTTTTAAAATTTTTTATCATCCCTATTAAACCATGTGGGGTCTCTAAACAAATTGTACCAGCGGTTCGGTTCAGCCTTTATTGGGTACAAACAAACACTCAAACTAACAGACAAGCAAAGAATTATTAAATAAGTCGGACCAGATTTTTATAATTGTTCTAGGATTAAAGGGACTGTAAGCGTAATTGCTAGTGATTCCTGCATGCAAAGATGGCTTTTTTATAGATATTGTCTTTTTTTCTATGTTTAAAAATGTTTAATTCTGTTAATTCCTTTATGTTTTCCTCATGGATATGTTTTCCTGCAGAATTAAGTAACATTTAAGACAAAGCTTGTAATTGTATAACGTCGTGTGCAAGAAAAGTATAAAAATTATGCTTTTATTATTGCTGCATGTTTTGTTTTAGAAATTATAGAGATTACTTGAAAACAAGTTTTTGAAAAAGTTGATTTATTGATACACATTTATCCTTATATTTAGTTTAAAATTGTTTACTTTTAGTTGTAAGTTGTAAAAGAGTGTCGTTTTCTTTATACTGCAGAAACAATGAAGGATATTTTCAGAAATAAACACTTTTTACAAGATACTTTATAAATGGAGGGTAACTTAAATTACGTCTGTAGTCCCTTTAATGATGCCTGCATAAAGTTCAATATATGTATGTCTTCTAAAAAGTTCGAACTTTCTTTGCGCTTTCCTAATTCGTAGAATTGCTCTCAAACTCAAAGAAAGATAAATAAATAGAAAACACTTTCTAATTCAGTTCCAGAGAAAAAGAAATTATTTATAATTTTTTTGAACTGATAATAAAAAGTTTTTATGAATGCTTTGTTTAAAGTATATAATTCAACTGTTGTCTCCAATGTCAGGGAACATTTTTACGATGATTGTTCAAAAATAAAAAAGTCTCGATTTCCAAGGGACTATTGACGTGATTTTAAGGGACTCTGGGAATGTCAGAAATAGAGTGACATTCCCGGTTCAAAATGGTACCCCTTAAACTATAGAGCGACATTCCCGGTTCAAAATGGTACCCCTTAAACTAGAGAGAGACATTCCCGGTTCAAAATGGTACCCCTTAAACTTATTAGCTTAAGAATGAAGTAGTAAAAAACTGTGAAATTTATGTTGTTGTTTTTTAATGTACGAATATTAAATGCTCAAGAATTAGAATTTTAAAAAAAGATGGACGCGAGTAAGCATTAAAGCCCCATTGAGAGGAATTTTCCACAGCTAGGGACTGTACTCCTTCCTATAGCTGCACCAGGCTGAAGATGAAGTCTTGTTTTATTCTATGAACATTCGCTATTCCCCTGTAGGTTACAACATGTGCAACTAAATGCAGCGCTCCCACAAACTGTAAAGTAGGGACCGCTGTAAGAGAGGTCCGTTCTCTTCTTAGGGCAGTAAGCAACTGCTTTGCCACAAACTCAAATTTTCTATTCTCTCCATTTTGAATTTCAAATTTTGAATTGTGTTAGATCAAATGATTTTAGTTTGAAATAACAAAAAAAAATTTTCAAAGATCTAAATATTTATTCAGTGATTAAAGATTAAAGATTTCATAAAGTTTTATAATTATCTCAGAGAAATTTTACCACATATTAGTTTTTTTGAATTCACTAGCTTTAAAACAGAGTCTATTCTTAGAATGCCAGTGTACACGTTCACATCCTGGTATAGATTTATCTGTACTAGGAAAACAGGCATCATAGTTACCGATTTTTTCCGTGGTTTTATCAGGACATATTAAACACGTAGTATCCTGACAAAATCCAAACATAGGATTCACAATATTGGATGGAGGATTCAGGCCAGGCGCGGTCCATCAAGGGGGTTTTCACAGTCAGGGCTGGATTTCTTTCATTCTCTTGAGGGGACTCTGATTTCTGCAGTTGGGACTCATCATCCACCTGGCGGGGTCCAGCTACCTGCGGTTGGGACCTATCACGCACCTTGGGGGGTCCAGCAAAAAAATTTTAAACATCTGATTGCAAAGAAATTTGAGTTTGTGGCAAAGACTTAATTCCTTACATTGATTTTGTCCCAAAATGATGATTTTTTACCCACAAAATCAAATTTAGTTTGTCGCCTTAGATGTTTCTTTCACATACCTTTGAATATATTTTTATGATTTTTGAAATATAAAGCAAACAGAGAAAGCTTTTGAAGTATGCAAAATCTCATTTAAGTTAAAATTTCAATGGATATAATCTTTACACCAAAAAAGTACCTTTCTAACCCCCTCTAAAATTGCCATAGTTGCCAAATCTCCTTTTAAAAGTATCACTTCAGCATGGTGTTACAGTTTTTTTACGGATTTACAAATTTTTTACAGTTTTTTAAAATTTTACATTGGTGTTGATTTTTTGTTTACTTTTGTTTATAACAATTGAATAGGAAATTTATCAATTTAGTCGGGTTTTGGTCTTTAATTAAAACTTGGTTTTTGTGTACTTTTTCATTTCAAACGCATCCGCCGACAAAAAAGACCGTTAGATCACCGTGAAACTTGAATGGATATTGGATACTCTGTATATAGTAGGTCAGATGAAGCCTACGGTCCCTTTAATAAGTTAAAGTAAAACTGATTATAGTGGTTCCTTACAACCTCGTGGTTTGATCTGGATACTATATTATTCAAGGTTGGGGTTGAAACAGTTCCGATTTAATGGTTTATCTCTTATCCTAGATTCCTGGAATTATACATTTCAAACTTCATTTTCCATTCATCCAAATCCAAACATTTTCCAATCCTCCAAATTCAAACATTTTCCAATCCTCCAAATTCAAATTATTTCCATTCCTCCAAATTCAAACATTTTCCAATCCTCCAAATTCAAATCATTTCCATTCCTCCAAATCCAAACATTTTCCAATCCTCCAAATCCAATTTATTTTCATTCCTAAAAATACAAAACATTTTCCAATCCTCCGAATCAAATTTATTTCCATTCCTATAAATCCAAAACATTTTCCAATCCTCCAAATCCAAATTATTTCCAATCCTCCAAATCCAAACATTTTCCAATCCTACGAATCCAAACATTTTCCAATCCTCCAAATTCAAACATTTTCAAATCCTCCAAACCTAATTATTTCCATTCCTATAAATCCAAAACATTTTCCATTCCTATTAATCCAAAACATTTTCCATTCCTCCAAATCAAAATTATTTTCTAATTATTTGCTGTTCATCAAAATGCAAAACTATTTTAACTCATCCTTATCAGAAAGTTTAAACAACCTTGAAGAGTAAAAAAAATCGTCATCACAGAGCTTATGATGCATAAATTAAGACGATTGAACTCTGACATCAAGAACCTGAACCACAGCATGCCCAGGAGGATCCTGGAGGAATGGAGAGATAACAAGAGAATAGGTATAGGGTTAGAATGCATGTTCATAGCCCAATTTTTCAAGGCCAGTTAATTAAAAAAGAAATTAGCGATAACTTTAATAGTTTATGTGCTATGGAGAGTTGAAAAAAATGCCAAATAAATGGTCAAAAAATTGTAAAAAATATACTTTTAAAAACAAATATCAAAGTGTAACACATGCGTCCAAATCCATTTTTCAAGGGCTTTTTAAATATGTAGTTAATAGATCAGGTTTCTTTAGTAACAAAAAAGTCATGGGCTAATTTAGATTTTTTGTACACATACCGGACTTTTTACCGCCCTGTACCCTACGTTATGCATTAAAAAAATACAAAAATTTCTTTTAAATTTCTATTCATTAAAAGTCACAAAATTTCACAATGATAGTGTCAAAAATGAGAATGCTAGGACAAAAAAACAAGAGGGGTGGGCGTCAAACGTCCCCCCCCCCAGCCTTTTTAGGGTTAACCTTAAAAATTTAAACCTGTATATACACTCATTTTCTTAAGACACCAGCCAATTCAAAACTTAATGACCTACAGATCTAAGTTGGCCAGCAAACGAGTTATATAATCTAAAATAAAGAACTCTGTGAAGATAAAAAATATTAAAAATCTGTACTTTAACTTTTTATTGACCAAAAAAAATTTAGAAAAATCAAATCTAATTTGAAATATAAAAGATTCAAACACTGAAAGCGCGCCGACTGTTAGCGTAATTTAACGTGACCCTCAATAAAAGATTTCAACGCCCGATTGACAACGTTGAAAACTTTGTCAGATCAAGTATGGAATAGAAATTAATGTTTATATCGTTACTAATTATTGTTATAGTTTTTTAACAAAAAATAGGGGTTTATAATTGATTAATTAATTATATAATTTTAATCCTAGAATGATGACAAAATTTTCCACATTATATATCAGATAAAGTATTCAAAGGTACCGTTGTTAATCGGACATTGCCATCTTTTCATCAAGGGTGTCACTTGAAATTACGTGTACAGTCCCTTTAAGTGTAAAGGAAAACTTATATTTCGAGGCAATCTATCTTTAGTTTAATGATTCAGGCTTTGATTTATTTACTTTAATGTAATGGAAGGAAGGAAAAGTTGAAATGGTACATTTTAAATTCTATTTCAAAACACGGAGAGCTAAGTTAGCACGCACTTTATACAGTTTCTAGTAAGGTGCTTATTTTGCAAGAGAAGAATTAGCTAAAAAATAGTAATTAAACTATTAAACATTAGGAAAATAACATTGTAATTTTTATAATTCAAATATGTTCTTTTTTGCATGAAAAATGCACAAACTACTGTAAAGAAAAGCCACGACTAAAAATAATTAGTTTTTAAAATTATAAACATTGATGTCTAATTAATCAAAGAAAGCTTTTAAGGGTACTGTTGTGAATCATGCATTGCCATTTTTGCATGGAGGATCACTTTAAATTTTGCATAAAGCTCATATCCTCCTCTCCTGTGTATCAACTCATATTGCCTGCATGGTGAATGTATATTGTATATTGTATATATTTAAGTGTGTACCTCAAGAGACATTTCTGGATAATTAACTGAACTCCAGGGACGCATTATGTATACTTGAAAGACCTCAACAAATACCAATAAAAGTAAAGTCTATCAATTCCAAAAGCATTCAGATTTACTGTAAATATTATTTATCGCATTTTTAACAACACTTTACCGACCATTTATGATTACAACAACAGAGGGACGTTAACAAAAGATTTCCGTTTCTTGAAACAATTAAGTAAAATAATAACCCGCTCTGCAAAGTTTCCGTGAAAAAAATTTGCACATTTTCATCTCAAAACATAATCAAATTCTGTACATATGATTGAAAGATGTATGAAATATAGAATTCTCTAAATATTTTCATCTGATATTATATAAATATTTAAAAATATTGGAAAATTTAATAAAAATAAATTATCAAAGTTAAAAATATGTAGTTGATTCCTATAGGATAAAGGCCCATTTTTTTTGGAAGATGGTCCATATATCCGGCCTCTGTAACCATTTGAGACTGTGTAGTGTGTGTGCATCTTCAAGTTCAGAAGAAAGGTAAAATTTAGAAAAAAAATGGTGTCACCCATAATGTATAAGCAGTGGCGCAACTAATGGGGGGCAAAACGAGTTTCGCAGATATACATAGTGAATATGAAATACATGAAACGGCACTAGGAGAATAGACATTTTTTTGCCGCTTCGATCATGTTTAATTAATTCACCCATATCGTTCATTATATTGTTTTAAACACAAGAACAAATCCATGTAGATATTGTAAGAATTCGGTATGTTATTGAGCACAGAGCCAACCCTTCAACAATTAAAAAATGCTGTTTTTTTACTTCAAATCCTTAAAACAGCGGTTTTTTTTGGGATACAAATTTTCGATTTCTATTTCGTTCAAAACTTGATGATTCCTTGAAAACAGTGTATGGAATGGATAGATACATAATGGAGTTGAATAACTACATTGCATCAATTAAGTTTACTTTCATGAATCATTACAGATAATTTGGCAATATAAACTAAAATTGTCTACAATATAATGAAAATTTGGCACTTTTGTTAGAATTCTATTTTTAGCTTAGTGCCCATTGATCTTCAAATAAAAAAATAAGTTGTTTGATTTGACTTTTTGCTTAGCTTTGTCTAAATGCATTGCTTTCAGAAGTTTAGATTCGATAAGCCTTTAAGAGGTTGCTTTGTAAGTGTATTTATTTCATTCAACTTTTCTTTAGGGCTGGGTAAGAAATTTTTTTATTTACAAATATTTTAGAAATGGTGCCAGCCGTAAACAAGCCGTTAACAATTACTTCAATTGCGGGACGAATTGGAGGAAATTAAAATATCAGAAGACGTAAAAAAACCATTCAAAAAAATTTGAAGAAGAAAAATTAACCAAATTCGCCGTTATTTTAAAAAACATCCGTTTGTTCTTTTTTATTTTTCTTTTTAACGGTTGTTGCTGTTCCGTAATGAAAACTTGCCTATATACCTAAGCTTTTCTTTCTTTCAATGGAAAAGATTTAAAAGACAGAGTGAACGAAATTGTTCCAATATTTTCAATACTTTTTCAATCTCTCCAGCTAGAAAATCGAATTTTTAACCATATTCCTGCTGATGGGGGGNTCAGGTACCCCATCAGGTGAAGGGTTCAATAAATGTACAATTGAATGAATAAGTCGCACATAACTTGAGAAATAAACTTATTTACTGCTTTCCAATTCTACCTGTAATGATTTATAACAAATTGTTTGGACTGGAAGTTCCATTTTGTCTATAATGTTTATGATATGGTTTGCTTTATTTCAATATTTTGCCACTTAAAACATGAGCCCTGCAATTAATCATTTTGAATATGAAAAACAACGCTAAGCCCTTTTTTCTCACCATGAATTTAAAATTTGAATGCCAAAATTTTGCTAACAATCCAAAATGTATATGTACATGTACACGTACAACGGTACAATGCACAAACGTAGTGTTTTTTGTTTATACAGAGTATGAACTATATTTTAAATACTAAACAAGATATGATCACAACCTCCAATATTATTTTTTTTTATTTGATCTACTTTCCAAATGTGTGTTAATAAAAAAACACAAAACTCAAAATTAACAAACAAATCCAGCATGGTAAAAACCACCAAAAATCGTAGTAACAGGATCCTATTATTACTAATTAATTTTAAAAAATGGCAAAAACCTCTAAACCCTCCATGAAAAAGTAATTATGCCAGTGATATTATAAAATGACTGTTTTCTGGTACCGAAAGTCGAAACCCTGTTCATTTGTTATATATAAATATCAGAAAATGAAAATCGCAAGTATTCTGTTTTGACGACCTGAAGGGCAATGAAACCTAAAGCTTCATAAAGAAAGTTTGTTTGGGTGATGAATGCAATTTGTGTTTCCTGTTTTTTCGCTGAATTGTGGAAAGTGAATGTTTTAATGGGAAAATGAATTAGTTACGAAACCCAACCACCCAAAAGCAGATATTTGGCGATAATGAAACTTTCTGTGAGTTCAAAAGGACATGACTGTCTAGAGAAAGTATAAAATGATAAGCAGATTAAAAAAAACATTATAAGCCCTTGAAAGATAAAGTTACAAAGAATAATGTTTTGTCTCGGCGATTACTGGCATTTATTCCGGGTTGACTTTAGTTCGTTTTAGATAAAAATGGGAATCAGATCGTTAAAGGAGACTATAAATGGGAATCAGATCGTTAAAGTAAACTATAAATGGAATCAGATCGTTAAAGGAGACTATAAATGGGAATCGGATCGTCAAAGGAGAGTATAAATGGGAATCAGATCGTTAAAGGGAGACTAAAAATGGGAATCAGATCGTTAAAGGAGACTATAAATGGGAATCA
Source organism: Eurytemora carolleeae (assembly GCF_000591075.1). NCBI lineage: Eukaryota > Metazoa > Arthropoda > Copepoda > Calanoida > Temoridae > Eurytemora > Eurytemora carolleeae. The sequence continues at coordinate 4,157 of NW_019397729.1, read as the reverse complement.
GATCGTTAAAGGAAACTAAAAATGGGAATCAGATCGTTAAAGAAGACTATAAATGAATGATTTTTAAAATATCAAACCATAAGCAAACTCTTACATTACATTACATACATTACATAAAAACATACATCTTTGTATTTATTATTTTTAGCTCCAATATATGAAAATTTGCATATGGAGTTTTTTTTTAATGGATTATTTTGTTCATCCTTCATAGTTCTGATTCTTTATGAATAGATCCATTACCTGACATGTTTAGTATATAAATGAAAATATAGTTATACTATTTATATAAAACTGAATATTATACAGGGTGAGTAAAAAAGGGTAAACCACTGAATAGCCAGATCTTGCATATAATAAATAATTTGTTTGGAAATATTATTTTTGACAAATATGCTTGAATTTTTTGATTTTTTGCAATCTGATAGACCCTTTAAATAATCCACGAAACTCAAAATTAAATGAGTAAAGAAAGAAAATTATTTTTATCACTTCTTAAAATCTTAAACAGATGAAAAATGTTTTAATATATTCAAGATCTCGCTATTCACCCTGTGTGACCAATTTGAAATCTCTCTAAAACTGGTAAAAAACATATTTAACTAAAAATTCATTGAATAAAGACTAAATTTGTAGATTAACCAAATAACTGACAAATTGAAGTAAAGACGTCTGGCTTTATTACATTTTGAGAATAAACTGATTACTTGTCTCAAAATCTAGGCTAGTCATTGCCATTATTGATTTTCTAAATTATTGATTGTAAATATTTAGGGATTAGAAAATATAAAAAGAAAAGCATACGCTATTAGTCTCATATTATTTAAAATATGTTTGTATAATTTGTTTTTATTACACGCGAAATATAAATAGAAAGAAATTGAGTTTGTGCCACAAACTCTGATTTTCTAACCCTCATATCTTTGCAACTTGATGTCGTAGACCTTCGATATTTAAAACTTAAATTTTGTTGGATTAAATAGTCTAAGTTTGAAACATCAATGGTTTACACCATCAGGTTGAAACGATACAGGGGTTAACAAATTTGAGTTTGTGGCAAAAACTCAGTCCCTTTATGCTTTTTCCATATTGTTGTACATATTGTATGCTTAACGTTTAGCCTAGTTTTAATGTTAAGACATAAAAGAGAAAAGCTTAGCTTAAAGTGATCTCAAACTTTTATAAAGGAAACATAAATTTTCAAAGTTTTCAAGGAAAAGCAAGAATTCATTTTTAAGTGAGAATTTATGGTATTGTTGATGTTTTTTATCCCTTTTTAATGTTACAGTTTACATGTATTATATCAGAAGTATCTTCTGTACAGTTTACATGTATTATATCAGAGGTATTTTCTGTACAGTTTACATGTATTATATTAGAGGTATCTTCTATACAGTTTACATGTATTATATTAGAGGTATCTACTTACAGTTTACATGTATTATATCAGAGGTATCTTCTATACAGTTTACATGTATTATATCAGAGGTATCTTCTATACATTCTACATGTATTATATCAGAGGTATCTTCTATACAGTTTACATGTATTATATAAGAGGTATCTTCTATACAGTTTACATGTATTATATCAGAGTTATCTTCTATACAGTTTACATGTATTATATCAGAGGTATCTTCTATATAGTTTACATGTGTTATATCAGAGGTATCTTCTATACAGTTTACATGTATTATATCAGAGGTATCTTCTATACAGTTTACATGTATTATATTAGAGGTATCTTCCATACAGTTTACATGTATTATGTCAGAGGTATCTTCTATACAGTTTACATGTATTATATCAGAGGTATCTTCTGTACAGTTTACATTTGTTATATCAGAGGTATCTTCTATACAGTTTACATGTATTATATCAGAGGTATGTTCTATACAGTTTACATGTATTATATCAGAGGTATCTTCTATACAGTTTACATGTATTTTATCTGATTTTAAAGTCGATCCCAGAAAAACAAAACTCGTTTTAAACTCACTCATTTAACATTTACAATTTTTCCATGTCTTGGTTTATTTTTAACCCTTTCTGACCATTTTCGAACCCTTTCTTACCCTTTCTAACCCTTTCTAACCCTTTCTAACCCTGTCTTTCCCAATTCAAACTCTTTCTAACCCTTTCTGACCATTTTCTAACCCTTTCTAACCCTTNACAGGGCGGAAAAAAGTCCGGTCTTTGGAAAAAAAAATCTAAAATAGCCCAGAACTTTTTTATGACTTAAGCTACATATCTAACAACTATATTTTTAAAAAGCCCATGAAAAATGGATATAGACACATGTGTCACACTTTGATATTTGTAATTTTTTATTTTGTAAAACTAGTACATTCAAATGCTGAACAGAAAATATAGATCGTAATAAATTTATGCAGGCTTTTGTTGCATTTTATTTGACGTTTTAAAAGGTTTTCGTGCAGCAACAATGAGGTTTATGTTAAAAAAGACATTTTATGTTTTGATTTACATGTTTGGGCCTAAATTACGACAAAGAGCTTAATTCAAACTAGGTTTTAGAATTCATTTGCACTGAGGGTAAAAAACTGATTAATGAGTAGATTTATAATTAAATTTGGAAGATTCATTTATATTTTCTCCTTCTTTGTTCTCAGCTCTGATTAGGGAAAATCTAAATCTTAGATTAGTTTGAGGAAAAGTTGTAATTATCTTAAACTTGTTTTTCAGAACACTGAGAAGGGTATTAAATTATTTGTGTCAGAAAATACCAAATTGAGAAATTGATGAGAAAATGTCTACTTATCTACAGAAATAATAAGAAATGATTATTAGTACAGAGGTTGGAACTCTTATTCTCTTCAGAATTTAGAACTTTCTCGGGATCATCTTTTGTAGTTTAATTCCTCTTTAATTTCCCATGCATGACTGCAGGAATACCCTTGCAGGAATAACTGTGATTGAAGGATGAAAAATTAATCCTCAATTTTGAGCTAAAGCGTTTAAGATTTACAATCTCCTATCAAAAGTTATAAAAAAGCATAAAATCATAAGTTTTGTGATCCACGCTGATTTTACAGTTCGGTTTTTGTCCTAAACATTTTTTTTTTGCTTTCTGACAGACAAATGTGTTTTAAATGAAAAGTAAAAAAAGATAACTCTATAATTTTAAGTTTGTTGAATTTTAGACCTTACCGGATATCTCAATATATCAATTAATTGCTATAATTTATATCTTTTAAAATATTCTTTTTACATGTTTGATAATGATATATAATAGACCATACAAATTTATAAATGCTCATCAATATTTTAAATCGAACACCGTTCCAATTTTTATTTTTACCTGTTGAAACTGAAATTTTTTAATCCTTTTCTTTGATATTTAAAACTTATTTAAAACTTATTTAATCTATAAGAATTTATGGTTAGTTGCAAATATTCAATTCCTTTATTATAAAAAAACTTGACTATATATTTGACTGAACATGGCTGAACCAATTGTGCTGCAATTTTGAAGTGACACCTTACATGAACCAACATGATGTTTATGGATGTACGCATTTTTAAAATTTTTTATTTCTTTGGACATCCACCAATAGAAACCTAACGCCCTAAAAGCCTTGTTTGTAATATGTATTATAATCTGAAGTGTAGTAGCTAGACATGTGAACAATTATAAACAACTGAATTTGATCTGATTAACTCCAATATTATAGTTATAAAATATATAGTATACAATATATAGTTATACAATATATAAGGGTGAGTGTATTTCTCCCTAAGTTTAAAATGTAAGAGAATTTGCGGTTAGTTGCTACAGCTCATTTTCTTGGCAAACCACTGAGAAATTCTGAAAGAAAATTAAACGTTCCACATTTCACTGCAAAATAAAACCATATATCAATGTAGAATAAAGAAAACTCATCTACTCGAGATAGATAGATAAAAATTCAAATGATATTTATATTTTACCAGTTTAATGTAGTTTTATTTTACAAGTGCCAATTGTAGTTGTAGGGCATTTTCAGTGTCATATTTTTTGTAATAACTTTATTTTAAATTCCAACCTTTTTTCTTAAAGCTAAAACTCGGTTTTGTATTTCAGAAGCGTATATCAATGAAAAACAACAAACAGACTGCCCTGGACTTACCTGCAAGATGCGTTTGTTTTCTTCAATTTT